>NC_141605.1:48099314-48399314 GCF_047967505.1 Dipteris shenzhenensis | reverse complement strand
AGACTCTGCCTCCTAATCATGCATGCTTGCAATGTGCGTGGTGCAATCTGAAGAAGACGTGAAGCGGTACGTGCATGGCATGTCATATGAACTCTACTAATGGCAGCCACAATAGCATGACATGCTGCCAAGGCATCACTAGAGTTCCTATGCTTAATAGAAGCATAGGAATGTCGAACACTACTAAGGACCTCGCTACATACAACCCTATCTCTACATGCACCAAGACCAGGAAGCCTCCTACACTCTACTAAGTCAGGGTGATCAATCAAGAATGTGAGAAGAGCAGATAGTTGCGAAGCTGGCGTAAGGTCACTAGAAAAAAGACTGCACAATCTTGCTAGTACGACAACGGATAGTGGACTTCGGCAAGTCACGTCGTGAAGCAACACTGCTGCTACAAGGTCGGGCAAGGGGATCAATGGGAGATAGTAGGTTGGAGGGGGGAAGGGAGGCACCAAGGGGAAGGGGGGGAGGGGGAGGGGGAGGGGGAGGGGGAAGGGCAGAGGGGGAAGAGGTAGAGGTGGAGGAAAAAATGTAGGTGGCTAGGGGAAGGGCAGAGGTTGGAGGTAGGGGAGTGGATGAGGATGTGGAGGGGGAGACAATGGAGGTGGGGGTGGGGGTGGGGGTGGAGGTGGAGGTGGTATGTAGAGGTGGAGGTGGATCAGTGATGGCAGCATGAGCTTTAGCTCTAGAGGCTCTCTTGCACTCACGAGCCTTCTGCTTGCACTCCTCGTCAATGAGATTTGAGGGGGGGTTCCTATATCTTCTAGCTCTATGGCTTTGAGAACCCATTCTCAATGAAAGTAGGATGGAAGGTGTGACAAAGTGATGGGGAGGAAAGAATGGCTAAGAATTGGTGAAATGAACCAAAACGTGGTGTCTTATAGAGAGCCCAAACTCATCCACTAGATTGCTCTTGATTATTATTGGTGGAGAAGGTGCTAAGATTGAAAATTGGCTACTAAAATTCCGTTTGATTTTGTTTTGAAACTAATTTTTGTGGTCTACTCAAATAAGTTGATTTTAATCATGTTATATATACATGGAATCCAATGTTAATTTTGAATATTTGCATCGTTTGATTTTATTTCAGTTTAATATTCACATAATATATATGCCTATCTCGATTAATATTTTCGTTAATGCAATTTGGGAATAACCTATGTGATAAACCATGATAATTTGATTATTTTGACACTTCCAAATATCTCCAAATACCTCTATCGTGGTCATAAACCATGACAATTTGATTATTTTGCCACTTTTGGATACCTCCAAATACCTCAATCGTGGTCATAAACCATGACAATTCGATTATTTTGCCACGTCCAAATACCTCGATCGTGGTATTGTGTGCGTGATCTATGGTCATAAACCTCAATCGTGGTATTCTATGCCTCATGCACTCAAATCACATGCATGCATTACTTAGCATGCATGTTGATGATGTGGCTTGCCATCATCATGATGTGTAAACATGTGGCTGATGTGGCACCATGCATGGTGATGATGTGGCAATATGGTGTGCAATTTACAAGTCTCTTCCATGATGTGGAAATGTGATGTGGCATGATGAGTTGGCATTCATGAGGTGGTAGATTGACATGGCAAATAGAGGTGGAGGGATTGGTGACATGGCAATGTTGACGAGGTATGCCAAGGTGGCAAGGTGTGATGACATGGCTCCAAGAGTTCCTATGATGTGGAATGATGAGGTCGCACATGTGGCTGATGTGGCAACACGTGGCAATCTAAGGTGACATGGCAAGGAGTGATGTCACATCTCCTTGATGACATGGCACCATGCGATCTAACAACATGGCATGGTGGCAAGGAAAAAATAGATGACTCAGCCTTCCACATGGACAGCATGCACACTCCAAAGGCTTGCCACTAGGGTCAGTGATGCTCCTAGCCTACCTCACCAAGCCTAATACCAAGCCTACCTTGTCTTGGTATTAGGCTTGGGTGGCCCTTTTTCCCCTGCAAAAGGGAAATTTCACTCTTGGAGGCCATATTGTACGTTTTCGTTACTCAAATTTAGCCAAAATTTTTTCCTCTTATTCTTTCTGTTCGTGACAAAGGTGTGACTACCTTGGAACAATGCAGTGTGACACAAAGAAAATTTTTGTGTGTGCATCAAATTTTTTATTAGACTATACCATTGTGTGCACAATAGCATGTGTGATGTTGTGTCTGAAGTCTTCAAAGACTAGATCCATAGGGAAGTAGGTGAGATTTGCATTTTTGTGTGCTAAAAAGCTTGTTTTTCCACCTCCTAAGGATTGGGGAGTGAACAAAAAGTGGACACCCTTACCTTGCTACTTCCCCCTTGTTCGTGCAAAGGAGATAACCATTGGGGGGGTTTATCCCATTTTTGTAAATCCTGAATCTTGGGAACCCTTGCTAGCATGAGATCCTAACCATAGATTTATCCTTAACTACAATAAGATGGCTTGTGAAACTATGTGACTAGATGTATCCTTGACATAACATGAGGCAAACACTTGAGGGGGGGGTATGTTGGGATATTTATGATCAATGGATTTCTCTAAGGTTCATTTGTGCATCTAGTTAGCAATCGCATGTGTGTGTGTGTGTGTGTGTAGTGACGCACACTTAGTACTAAAGCACCCTTAGTACTAAAACATAGTACTATCTAGGACCAATGTGATAATGTAGTAGAAGGCACCCTCTCTAAGAGGTACCAATGATTTAGGAAGTCCCTATGATGTAGGACTGCTTGACTTTGATCTAGAAGAGGTGCCTATATGATCTAGGACACCCTCTCTTCCACTTTGTAGATGAGAGGATTCTCTTTCACAATCAATAGAACACACTTTTGGATTCTTGTTGTGTTCTCAACTCTTGTCATGATGCATCTCATCTCTTCCACCACATCCCAACATGTCGCTGGAGGCCACAGATAGGTTCACTAGTTCAATGGGAACACTTTTGTAGCTTTCTGAGAAAGCCACCTTCCACACTTAGTTTACTCACAATACTCTCTCCAAACTCAGTCCAATTAATAAGACCTGTGCACACTTCAAATACAAATCCTCTTGCAAATGCAAGACTAACTTTTGAATTTGGCAAAGATCCTTGATAACATTGTTTCTACAATGTATAAAATCGTGTGTAGTGTTCCTGCTTGACAGTTCTGAGTTAACCTTGTGGTCCTTTTGAGGAAACTCCAAAAAGACTGAATTTGGTAAAGATCCTTGATAACATTGTTCCTACAATGTATAAAATCGTGTGTAGTGTTCCTGCTTGATAGTTCTGAGTTAACCTTGTGGCCCCTTTGAGGAAACTCCAAAAAGACTTTAAGCCAATCCTTCATTGTTACCTCCCTTTCAGTAAACCACGTTGGGTTCTCTCCCTCCATACACAACCCATACTCACAATTGAAGTAAGATTTTGTTTTGCAAAAGGCCTTTATTGTTCTTGCTTCTACCTTGAGAGCATGCCAGTGGCTTAATGACTATGTAGCCCATCCCACAACTAGAAGCAAAAATGGAGCCATCTAAAGTTTCGACAAAATACTGAAGACCAAGCAACCAGACCCAATACCAAAAACTCACCTTTGGAGAGGGCATACCTTCATCCACCTTGTTCTTGAATACTTTATTAGCAAGCTCTGAGGCATCTTTAGTACATCTCTACAAAGCAATTGTTGGCCCTTGGGTTAGGAAAACACAAGCAAGAGTAGTGGTGCCTGTGGTTGGTGAACAAGTGGGTACATCATTGCCTGAATTCTGAAAAACAGTAGCTAAGGTGGTGAATCCAAGTGTGAGAAGGAGTGAGTGTCTTCTTGCAACAAAAAGTGAACACCTTTTGTCTTTACAATTGTGGAGAAATGGATCAAAAATGGGTATCGCCCATTTCTTTATATTAAAGAAAAGTTGAGCTCTTAGAGTTTATGTGGATTACCACAAACTTAATGCCACTATTAAAAAGGATCCATTCCCATTGTCATTTGTGGACATGTTGAAAGATGAAAGGAGTTATATTCCTTCATGGATGGTTAAGTGAGTATAATCACTTGAGTATACACCCAGAGAATCCACCTAAGAACAAATTTGATATGGACTATGTATGCATGCAAAGGTATGCCATTTGGAATGAGCAATGCCCTACCCACCTTCTAGTGAGTACTCACTATTGCATTCCAATAATAAATGAGGTATTTCATGGAATTAGCCTTCTTAGATGATTAATATGTGCATAGTATCAAACAAACTCATCTACAATACTTAAGGAGATGTTTGGAACAATGTTGTCAGCTTTGGATTTCTTCAAATGCCAAATGTCTTCATAGTTCCTTATGGCCTATTATTAGGCTATGTGGCATCAAATGAAGGAACTAACCATAGATGTCAGGAAAGCGATCAAGGACATATGACTACATACAGGTAAAATGTTGTTGACCGAGAGAGAGAGAGAGAGAGAGAGAGAGAGAGAGAGAGAGAGAGAGAGAGAGAGAGAGAGAGAGAGACAAAGAGATTTTCTTTAAATGAGATGAGATTATGCCTTAAATAATGAATGTATTTTCTTCAAAAATGAACCAAGATTATGCTTTAAATAATGAATGTGAAAAGGTTGAAAACCGAGAAATATCAATTTAAAAACAAAAAGCTCTCTTGGAGAGGTCTTTTCACCCTTCAATTTTACACTCCTATTTAATAATTTGTTAATTTTCTTTAAAAAAATTACGTGGGCATAAGAATTCTTCTCAAATAATGTATGAAATCAAAATAAAGAAAGAAACTTCATAGTGAAAATAAAACATAGTAGGATGTACAAAAGACAAAGCACCTATAGACATGCACATAGACATGTTTACTCAACTCAAAAAAAAACTTATGGCCACATCTATTTGCACATCTAGAGACCTGTGTCTAAAGGCGCATCTATATAGCAGACAGATGCACCTATAGACGTGCATATAGACGCGTAAATAGACGCTCTACTAGAAAAGTTAAAAAATAGACAGACGCATCCTTAAACATGTTTATAGATGCATTTATAGATGCGTTTATAAACGCATTTGTAGATGCACAAATAGATGCCCCTCGAGCAGATAGACGCGTTTATAGACATGTTTAAAGAGGCGCTGATAGATGCGCTACATAATATATTTTTTTAATTTACAGAATGCTGTGTATGTTGTGTATGCTATACAGTTACAAGAATCCCATTTCCACATTGTGTAATTCATTTCTTACAGCCAACTGCAGTGTAATTACAATTCCAAATAAAAAATTACAACTCCAAAACACAATAAATTTGAAAGCTCAAAAAGTGCTTGTATGTACATATAGCACGAAGCTAAACCACGTCATGTGGCTTCAAGTACAAAAAATAAGAGGGATCCTCCCTTGCTGACTTCATTTCTTTCTTCCACTCCCTTGCTGACTTCATTTCTTTCTTCCACTCACGCTTGTGAGCGGTGTGGGGCGGGACCCTTGGTGGTTGACCTCCCTCAAGCTTAGCAAGCCCCGCTAGTGCATGCCTCTCAATCGAATATCTTTTATTGCCAAGTATCATAACAATCTTTGACTTGGCCCACTTATCTGTGAACTGATGATTGGGGGGGTTAGGATACCTAGAGCGAACAGTAGCGAGGGTCTCATCAGCCAACCCCTTTGGCTGGTCTTTGTAGTGGATAAAGCAATCTCTATAATCGTTAGCAATTATAGAGTGCATGAAGGTTATGATGTCCTTCCCCTGTGCATCCATCCGGATGCCTCCTGTCTGAGTGATGTCATAGTAGATT
The DNA here is from genome assembly GCF_047967505.1 of Dipteris shenzhenensis. Taxonomy (NCBI): domain Eukaryota; kingdom Viridiplantae; phylum Streptophyta; class Polypodiopsida; order Gleicheniales; family Dipteridaceae; genus Dipteris; species Dipteris shenzhenensis. The sequence continues at coordinate 48,393,535 of NC_141605.1, read as the reverse complement.
GTACCATCACTCGGAGGCACATCTAAATCATCTGAATCATCCTCGTCCCCAACACCACCCCTCCCAAAGCACTGTGCCATGCATCCCCCACCGCTCTCCCTACTACTACGCCTGCTACTGTGTCGTGTTGAGCTAGTACGCTAGCCACTCGTAGCTAGAGAAGCGACTCTCAACTGCATGGGACTATGTGGACCACTCGTAGCTGGAGAACTGAGTCTCAACTACATAGGAGTACACCAACAACTCTGCGAGGCAGAAGGGCCTCTTGACGGCATGGGGGAAGGGGCTCGGATGTGTAGCTAATTGGGTTGTGTTGACTCCACTGGGGTAATCTCAGCTAGTGTGGGGTTGGTGTGGTTTGGAGTTTGTAGTGCCGACTCCTGAGGGGTGTTTAGAGTACCTGTCATGTAGCCGTATAACTCCCAAGGACTAGAAGGGTGCCCCAAAAGGTTATATAACTCCCGAAATATGGTCTCCCAATGATCAGGTGAGCCTAAAGAGTTCCTGGCCACATGATGAACTGGAAAAAAGAAAAAAAGAAGATTACTGATGAGCTGAGAAGAGAAAAAGAAGAGAAAGAGAGGATAAAAGAGAGAATGAAAAAGAGAGGAAAATATAGAGTGCAATCCCTTTTTTCAATCATGCTTTCCCTTTCCATCATTCATGCAATCCCCTTCTTCAATCATGCAATCCCTTTCCATTATTCATGCAATCCCCTTCTTTAGTCATGCAATCCCTTTCCATCATTCATGCAATCCCTTTCTTCATTCATGCAATCACTTATTTCCATCATTCAATATGCAATCCTTTTCTTAGAAGTGGAAGTGGAAAGGGAAAGGGAAGAGGAAAGAGAAAGGAAAGGAAAGGAAAGGGAAGGGAAGGGAAGGCCAAGCTAGGGAAAAATATCAAAGCGCGTCTATCTGCGCATATAACAGCGTGTCTATAGATGCGGCTACCTGTTTCTAAAAATAGAGTAGAGCATCTATAGACACGCTCTTAGACATGCTTTTAGACATGCTCTTAGATCTGTCTATAGACGTGCTCCGATAGATGGACTATTCTAAAAACTCAAAAAGGACATGCGCCTGACACAAAAGCACAACACTAGTACCAAAAACATTCGTTTCTTGAATATGATAAAGGACAAATCCAAAGAGAGCAACTTTCAAAGAAGATCAACTGTAAAGAGACTTACCTTGGATAGAGGTATGGAAGCTTCTTGTCCTTCAAAGTTGCTCCTCTTTCTTCTCTTCCTTGTTCACCCTTTGCTTCTCTTTCTTCTCTTCCTTGTTCACCCTCTTATCTTGTGTGCTTGGAGATGATTGTGTAAGCCTGGACATAAGTGTGGGTGCCTGGAGATAAGTGTGGATGCTCTGAACTATGTCTGTTAATAGCAAAGCAAGCCACGCAATGCTAAAAGTATGTGAAGAAAAGCAAGCATGCTAAAAGTAGTTTTGAAAACTGCATCTATAAGTGCGTCTAATTACGCATCTGTATATGCATCTAAATGTGCATTTAATTGTGCGTTTATAACACAGAGCAGACACGGTTTTAGATGCGCCTATAGACACACACCACAGAATAGATAGACACAGTTTTAGACACAGCATTAGACATGCCACAGAGTTTTAAGATTAAATATTTGATACAAGAGCAAATTTTTTGGGTTGTTTGTACAATGTCTTCATCTTCAACAAGTAGCTCTAGTGAGGATGAATCCCTCTATATACACCATTGCGAAATGTGGTTGGAGCAAAAAATCAAATGTATGTGTGATCGATGTCGAGGAAAGATGTATCGTGCATGCACGATTACACCCAATCACATCTCAAAGTATGGAGAATGGGATGCGACCATAAACATGGTAAGTGTTAGAGTTAAGGTTGATTGAGATACCTATGGGTTTTTATATGTTTGAGTTATGATCCCGTTTTAATTTGATATAGGATGCAATGCCACACCTGCATATGTTGCCCTATGCTCGTCGTTAGGAGGCGAAGCATCAGCGATATGAGGCGGGATCTTCAGGAGGGACCATTACAGATGCATGGAGTGATGGTGATAGTAGCCCTCTGCCAATATTTCATGAAGCCGTGGAGGAGGAGGTGTTTGATGATATGGTGCAGGATTTATATGTCCATCAATCCGAAGGGAGGGATGATAGCATGGAGCAGCATGATCTTTTTACCATAGCATTGACTCCACTATTTGAGGGGTGCACATTCTCTATTCTACGTGCCTCTCTTGAGTTACTAAACTTGCAAACCATCTATGGATGGAGCAATGCAAGTTTGAATGCATTACTCAAGTAAGCTACTCAAGTAAGCTTTAAAGTCTATTTTGCAAACATGGTGAATTATGCTAATTACCGACCTCAAGAGATATGGAAAGGCAACATGTGACCTCTCTTGGAGGATTAGATTACAAGCGCATCTATGCATGTGTCAACAATTGCGTTTTATTTCGTGGACTACGTAAGGATGCAAGAGAGTGTCCTACTTGTGGAGAGGCAAGATATAGAGCAGATCTTAAAACTTTGGATGTGCTTCGTAAGGTTCTACGACATTTTCCCATAATCCCTTGCATCCAACATATGTTCAAGAGCAAATCCATTACAGAGCTCATAAGGAATGCCCATTGATTCAACCGATGGCAAGTGGAGAACTCCCACAGACACTCCTGCATGGAAGCATATTGAAGACACATGGCCAAGCTTCAAGGAAGAACTTAGGAGCTTGAGACTTGGATTGGGTATAGACAGTGTGAACCCATTTGGTCTCAAAAGCACCTCTTACAGTGTATGGCCAGTGATATTGGTGAATTATAATCTTCGATCCTCTATGATGATTAAGAAAGGACATGTTATGTTATCCCTTCTAATTCCACGGAAACATAAAGTCAAAAATCATGATGTTTATTTGGAGGCATTGATTGATGAGCTAGAGATACTTTAGAGAGGTATCGAGGTGCATGATGTGAGCAGGCCTCCCTCATCACGAGACTTCAACTACAAAGCAGTCTTGATGTGGACGATGCATGACTTCCCAGGCTATGGCAAGTGTTTAAGGAAGCATTGCACTTCTAATTATGAGTAGGCAAAGGATGTGGCACCCTAGACCCACCTTCAACTCTTAATTGCATCTATTGTTCAGGTCTCACTACATCGAGTTACCATGCATGTCCTATTTGTGGTCCTTCGTTTGTTGCCTCATGGGCAGATGCATTGAATAAGGTCATCTATGAGAATCACCATCGATTTCTCCCACCTAATCATCCTAGATATGTTGCCCCTTGGAATGAAGTCCTCCCACAATCACTCACTGTGGGAGATTGGATGAGAATTTGGGATGGTCCCACGACTCCTCCACCACTTGGCATGAGCCGATAAGGGTTTATAACTACTGTGTGCTATATTGGCTAGAAATAAAGATTGCCCGCTAACACCAGCTTTTGTTTAGATACTCCATCTTTTATCGTTTTCCATATTGGTCCCACCTCAAGATCAATCACATGCTTGATCCCATGCATATCTCCAAGAATGTGGCATCTACCATTCGGGAACATTTGAATGGGACATGAGATTCTATAGGCATAAGGGAGGATCTACGTACCACAGGGAGGATGCATGAAGCTTGGCCACAAGAGAGACCAAATGGGCATGTTTTTTTACCTCATGCACCATGGAGGTTATCAAAGCTAGAGATGGTGGCGGTGAAGCGCGCTATTACCACAATTCGTACTCCCACTGGATGCATGAGGTGTTTGAAGGGGGCCTTTACAAAGAGCAAGAAAAGAGATGTAGAGCAATTATATGGCTTGAAATCTAATGATTGGCATAAGATTCTCCAAGTAAGTATTTTATATGCATAATATCTTTTTCCTTTCAAATTCGTGAGTGAATTAGAAGCAACTAATCAACCATTCCTCGTGTGTTCAGCTCATACTACCTACTAGCATTTCTCGTAGTGCATCAAAGGACGTGAAGGATTGTATTTACAAGATGGGCGATCTTGTGAGATACTTTACATGATACAAAATGTGATGCATATCAATGCTCCATGCAAGGTGTTCATATTGTTAATATGGTGTACTTTTTCATTTCTAGGTATGTGAGCTCAAAGGAAATAGATCCCACCACTTGAGAATGCTCGAGTTATGTCAGTGGAGGTGGTTTGTTTAATGGAGGAGACATCTCCACGTTCTATTCTCACAAGCCAACTACATCTCATAGTGCATTTGGTAGATGAGATTGCTATATGCGGTACTATACATGCACAATGGTTGTTCTTCCTCGAGTACTTCATGAAGACCTTTAAGGGTTTCGTGAGACAAAATGCAAGACAACAAGACAAAGCACCTACAGACGTGCACACAGATGCATTTACTCAACTAAGAAAAAAACTTACAGGCACATCTATTTGCACATCTAGAGACCTGCATCTAAAGGTGCATCTATATAGCAGAAAGACGCACCTATAGATGCACATATAGATGCGTAAATAGACGCTCTACTAGAAAATTTAAAAAAATAGACAGATGCATCCTTAAATGCATCTATAGATGCTTTTATAGACGGTCTTATCGATGTGTTTATAGATGCACAAATAGATGCCCCTTGAACAGACAAACGCGTATATAGATGCATTTATAGAAGGTCTAATAGATGCACTACATAATATTTTTTTTTGGTGGATGGCAGAGAGGCCAAAATGCAAACAAAAATGTTGAATGCTACTACTGTGGTAAAATGGGTCATATGGCTAAGGACTGCTACAAAAAGCAGAATGACATTATGAATGGAAAATTGCAGCAAGGCAATTATGCATCTTCTAGTAGACAGGGTGATGATAGAAATGAGCATCTATTTATGATGCAGCATATGACCAATTCTGTGACAAGTGTAGAAGAACAAAATGATGTGTGGTATGTTGACTTAGGTGCATCAAACCACATGACAGGTCATGCAGAATGGATGCAGGATGCAAGGAAAATGGAAAAACCAAGATTTGTGGAGATTGGTGATGATACTGCACATCCTATTGTGCAGATTGTTAAAATTCCTTTGTCTATGCAGGATGGGAAAAATAAATACCTATCTGATGTATTTCATGTCCCGAACATCACCAAGAACCTGGTTTCTGTTGGTCAAATGGTTGAGCAGGGCTTGCAGGTTAGATTTAATCCTCATGGATGCTTTGTTGAGGATATGAAAAATAACGGTCTCTTGATAGCAAAAGGAAAGAAGAAGGGCATGATGTTTACATTGGATGCGGACATGCCTAAATTGAGTGCAGCAATGTTTGCACATGGGACCGGTGTAGTTGCAGATATTGATATCTGGCATAACCACATTGGTCATGTTAATATATAGCGACTTAAATCAATGCAAGCTCAAAATATTATTGCAGGATTGCCTAAATTCAAGGTTGCAGAAATGCATAAGGTTTGTGAAGCCTGTCAATTTGGAAAACAGGAAAGGAAACCATTTCCTAGGCATGTTCAAGAGAGTAAAAAGCCATTGGAATTAATCCACTCTGATGTGTGGACTACTAAAGCTGCATCTATTGGAGGCTGTCACTATTTTGTCACTTTTAGTGATGACTTCAGCAGAAAAATTTGGGTGTATTTTATGAAAAAGAAAAGTGAAGTGTTTGGGCATTTCAAAGCTTTTAAAGCTATGGTTGAAAAAGAAACAGGCCTGCAAATAAAATGCCTAAGGTCAGATGGAGGGGGAGAGTACCTCTCAAATGAGTTTGCAAGGTTCTTGCAGGAGCATGGCATAAAGCAGCAATATTCATGCAGTCATACCCCACAGCAAAATGGACTTCCAGAAAGGAAAAATAGGCATATTGGAGAGGTATCTCGGCCCATGCTAAATGAAAAATATCTACCAGATTATTATTGGGCTGAAGCAGTTGCTACAGCAGTTTACATAATGAACAGGACTCCCACTGCAGCAATACATGGCATGACACTAGAGGAGATGTATACTGGTAGGAAACTAGACATTTCTCATTTGAAAATTTTTGGTTGCGTTGCCTATGTTCATGTGCCAGATGAGTTGAGGTCCAAGTTGGATCCAAAAGCTGAGAAGTGCATCTTTATTGGTTATTCTCTGCAACAGAAAGGGTATAGATGCTATAACCCTTCTACTCGTAAGTTTACAGTGAGCAGAGATGTTATTTTTGATGAGATGAGCAGCTGGTATAAACCAGTAAATGTGATGATTGATGTAGATGCACAAAATGGTAATGCTGCATAGAATTCACAGCAGCAATCACAAAATATCAGTGGACCTGCAGTGTCCTCTAGCAGTGGTTCACATACTTTGCCATGGACAAGCAGATTGAGATCAGGAGAATCTCCTCAAAGCAATGTAGATAGTGGTACGCAGGTATCATGAAAAGGAAAAGAGAAGGTAGATTAGCCCATGTTTGATGTGAATGCAGGTCACTCTTATGTGGATGGTGAATCCAGTGGCTCAGAATAGAGCATTGATGATGAGTTGGGTATTCCTTCTGTTGTTACACCTGGAGTAAAGAAGACCAAGGATGTTTTGAGAGCACTTGGAAGTGAGCCTATTTTGCGCAGGTCTACAGAGCTAGGTATGCTGTGGATAGGCTAAAATATGATGGATTTACAGCCATTCACTATGCCTATATGGTCAAAGTGATACAGGAACCAGAACCCACTTCTTTTGAACAAGCCATGGGAAATGAAAAATGGGAGAAAGCCATGGATGAAGAAATGGATGCCTTGGAAGCAAATGCTACATGGGAATTAGTACCTTTGCCTAAAGACAAGAATGTAATTGGATGTAAGTGGGTTTATAAAATCAAGCACAATGCAGATGGTTCTGTGAATAGATACAAGGCAAGATTAGTTGTCAAGGAGTATGCACAGACATACGGCATTGATTATGAAGAAACATTCAGTCCGGTTGCAAGGATGGCAACTGTAAGAGTAGTCATTGCTATGGCTGCATCAAAGGGATGGTCTTTACATTAGATGGATGTAAAGAATGCCTTCTTGCATGGTGATTTGCAAGAAGAGGTCTTTATGGAATAGCCACTAGGTTATGTTCATGCTATTCATCCTGAGTTTGTTTGCAGGTTGAAGAAAGCCTTGTATGGCTTGAAGCAAGCACCTAGAGCATAGTCTGACAAGATAGGATAAGATCTTGTCACTATTGGCTTTCAGATTTCCAAGGCAGATTTCTCACTCTATGTGAGAAAAACAGAGAAAGGTATTATGCTGCTTGTCATTTATGTTGATGATTTGATCATCACAGGTAATAGTGATGAAGATATCCTTCATGTGAAAATGCTATTGAAGCAGAAGTTTGACATAAAGGATTTGGGAGAGCTGCATTATTTCTTGGGCATTGAGGTGATTAGATCACCAAGTGGGATACAGCTCTTGCAGAGGCAGTATGGATTGGACATGCTGTCCAAATATGGGATGACAGGTTGTAAGCCTATTTCAGTTCCTTTGGAGCAGAATGTGAAGCTGAGCACAGATGCAGGTGAGCTTTTGGAAGACCCTACTATGTACAGACGCATAGTAGGAAGTCTGATTTATATGACTATTTCCAGGCCAGATTTAAGCTATGCTGTTGGATTGGTAAGTCAGTTTATGCAGGCTCCAAGGAAACTGCATTTGGATGCGGCTAGATGCATACTCACGTATGTGAAGTCCACATTGCAGTATGGACTATTCTATGAGGTTGGGGTTCGGATACAGTTGCATGGATACACTGATGTTGATTGGGCTGGTAGTACTTCTGATAGACGATCTACCAGTGGATATGTGTTCTCTTTTGGGAGTGCTGTAGTCACCTGAAGCAGCAAGAAACAGCCTACAGTTGCCTTGTCGAGCACAGAGGCTGAGTACAGGGGTGCAGCAATGGCTGCATGTGAGGTAGCTTGGTTGCATAAGTTACTTTATGATATGCATCAGTCTACAGATGGGCCAGTTGTCATTTATTGTGACAACATGAATAGTATACACTTGGCAAATAACCCAGTCTATCATGCTAGGACAAAGCACATTGAGGTGCATTATCACTATGTGCGGGAGAAGGTCTTACTAGGTCTTATTGATCTAGTTTATGTCAGCATAGAGGATCAGGTGGCTGACATATTCACGAAGGCATTGGGCACAGAGAAGCTGCGCAAGTTCAGAGACCTGCTTGGTGTGCAAGAATTGGGATTGAGCTCGAGCCCGGGGGATTCACTCTTCATTAAAGGGGAACGTCACCTACGTGCATGAACTTCAAGAAAACCCCCTATTTAAGATCCACGTAGGATGACAAAACACCCCTATTTAAGCTTATAAGATACCACCAAAATTCTATTATGTCCCCCCCTTTCCTTAAATCTACATTCTCTCTCAAGCATTTAGATTACACAATAAGAAAATTTAGGTTACTTTCCTTATGACTATTTAAAACCATACACAAAATCAAACTTGTTTGGACTAGTTACCCAAGGTAACCTATATTATGTCCCCCCTTCTTAAATATTACATGGTCCCCCTAGCTTAAATTCAATATTGGGGAAAAAAAAAGGGCCCCCACCCCTAATGTATAAGCTTATGCCTCATTTCAAAAAAAACCCCTATTGTACACTCACGTGATATCATAAGTTTCCACCTGTGAATCCCTCGGGAGCTCGAGGGGGAGTGTTGAGATATCGAGCTCCACTCGTGATATGCCAGGGTGACCGTTGTGTATTTATGTCACCGACTTGTTAGTTGCAGATGCAGTTGGTACACTGCCCACGAATAATAGCTGGATGATAGCTATCCTTATCTACTCTAGTTCGTGGCTCACTTAGTATGCCACCTTAGTTAGTTGAGTTTGGTTTGAGACCCACATATATTCTTCTATTTCTTTGTACTAGAGTTCTTTTGGCTTACACAACTAAGAAGAGAAAAACTATTTTCAGCCTCCACCTGTGTGTGTATTCCCCCATTGTGTATGTGAGAAAGCCACAAGTGAGACTCCTTCCCTCTCTCCCACTATCTTCACAATTTAGAAGAAAGAAGAAGGAAGAAAGGGGGGCAGGGGGGGGTAAGGAAAAAATGAATAGGAAGTGTGTGTGTGTGTGTATGTGTGCGTGCGCACATGTGTCTCCCCATTCCCCACAATTCTAGCATTTGACATTACTGAAATAACCTCATCCTCTCCCTGCACCAGCTGAACTTCTCCTCCAGCCACAATTTCTCTCTCGTTATTCAATGCACCCTAGCCTCTACCTCTTCCTGCATTCTCCATCTAGTTCAAGCTAAGTGACTTCATAAGCTCTACAGCATCATGCAAGTCCCTTTTCAAGGAATCATCCTGCATAGGAATAGATACCAGCTCTCTCTCTACATTAGCCTTTATTACTTCTGGACCTCCAATCAAATTCTTAGGCTCCTCTTGCATGCCAAGCTGCCTCAGTCTCTTGATATTCCATTCCTTCTCCTTGGCCACTCTGACAGCATCCTAAAAACTATCCAGATTCTTCAACTCCACTTTCAATCTGAGTGTAGGCTTTAAGCCAATTATGAAACGATCATGCTTGATCATCTGAAGTGGTACCTTTGGAACAAGAGCTTCACACCATAAACTCCATTATCTCTCAAACTAAATTTGATACTAATTCACACCTTGCTCTTCCTCCTGTCTCACTTTACATAGATCCTTCCACACCTCATTCGAGCTCTTTGCTTGAGCAAACCTTGCCAGAAATGTAGCTCTTATCACTTCATATTCAGGATTCACATTCTGCTGCTGTGGATGAGCAGTTCTGAAGGTAGCAATTTGAGTTTGCATCCATGCTTTAGCATCTCCCTGCAAGCAATAACTCATGATCTGAAACAAAATCTCACGGGTTGTCCTATCTTTTATAGGTGCTGTAAATTCCATCGTTTCCAAGAACCTCACTGCATTCTCATATGGCATCCCCAAAACTCTAAAAAGTCATGTGCCATCCTCACAATCCTACACCTGCCACACTCTGGCCTATCTCAACCACAACAAAAATTGGAAATCAACAAAGCAAACACACTACTAAAGAAGCTCACTCTGCATCTAAAGGGCATTCTTTCTTCTATAGGTAAGCACTTTTAGAGCTCTCTGCACTCTAGCATGGAGTCGGATCACAATAGCTGGGCTTCAATGCATCTGTCCTTCCTGTGACCACACCCTCTACACCACTCACTATGAATCACTCTCATGTGTAGATTCCTCCCCATTGCTTGCAACACAGCTCAAAACATTTGCTCTTTCAGTCTTGGAAACTGAAGTGAATTCCTCCATGGAGGCACCAAAAACGTGGACGGACTAAAACACTAGATCAATACATGCCTTTATAATTCTCTACGTCTACATTCCAAGCCACAAAAAACCAGAAACACATACAAGATGTGCACTTTATTCAAAGTTTTTCAAAATCTTCATCTGTACACAAGCCAATAGAATACAGCTCATCAAGAAAATCCTCTTCATCAAGGAAAAATCACTTCAGCCCACTCCTCATCCTGTACATGCAATATTAAGTGCCACATGCCACTTGCCGTCATAGTACAAATTACATCATACATGGAAACTCCAGTTAAACACTACCTGCTTGATGTCTGAGTCTCTATCTATAATGACATACACTTTGTATTTCCTTGTCTCCTCCTATTCAATGTACTTCTACAACGACAACAGTTGTTCTACAAACTAGATACAACACAAATAAACACCGCTTTGTAAAAAACATAGCCACTATCAATTATCATCTCCATCATGAATTCAAAGGGGAGTGGCCCGTGCTTCCATGCCAAAATGTTGATCCAATGCTACATTGCAAGATAGTCAGCACCCATGTTATGAGTGCCAAATAAGAAACAAAAGTCGAGTCCTTTGGCTCAAGCCATAAACTACAAGAAACTCCAAGTGGCTCGCACCAATAGCCCGATATGAAAAAAGATCATCCAACACTGCTCCAATAGAATCTACTTCATCCTCATCTCCCACACTTATATATTGATCCCTTCTAAGGCAACACACGGCTTCTTGAATCCCATAGTCAAACATTTCACACTACTCTGAGCCTAGCATATAAAGAACTCCACCATCTAATACACGATGAGCAAAACCTCCACCCCTATATCAATGTTATTATAGTAATGGTAGAAGACGAGAATGGGAGTGAAGTAGCACCTGAAGACCTTGGCTTGCTGCTCACGGTTGCATGCACGACCAAGCTCCTTGCTATAGCTCGCTATCCCTGGAGATCCTACAGCCGAGGTCGTTGCAACTGTGCCTGCACCTGTCTCCTTCACATAGGGATACCCAACACCACTACTTCACTCTTTCTCATAGAGCACACACCTCCTGTTGCCCAAGGTGCTCCCTGTTGCATATTAGCATCGCCACCCTCGTTCAAGAAGTTCTTTTCCAAAGCAATAGCCCCGTCGCCCATCACGTGATCATAACCATCACCGCAGCCTCTCCCTTGCTCATGGAGCACCTGGAGCCCTTGGCCTCTCATCGCCCACAGTCCTCCAAGCTTCCTGCAAAGTAGCGACACTTCCCCACCATAGAGATACAACCAAGTCCCAAGCTTTCTAGAGAGCAGCGCCAGCAAAGGAAAGCCCATGATCCCTTATGGAATTCTCCTGCAAGCTGCCATCTCCATGCACGTGCTTACTCATCAATCCAGAATCTCCCCTTACTTATCATGTAACCATGCGTGCATGCATGCTTTCCTTGATTTCAGCCACATCATCAATTAACTTTTTACCACTTTTCCACCCTTCCTTCAAACTTATACCAAGGCTATTAATTCCTATATTCCAATCTTAGGCACACCACATTTGCACATAACATTCAAGCAAGAATTTCATGCTTATTTCGAGAGAATATCACATATAATGAACCCAATCCTGACACATTGGAAAATTTACAAGACGCCTTAAACAAAAAACTATTTCCCTCATACACATATGGCTCGGGACAATCACAAAGAGCACATGTCATCCGGCAATAAAACAATGTCATACACTGGATACCATGCTTTGGTAAGTCTGGTGCACCCACACTACAAAAAACCCCACACTATACAGCTCCCTGGTCACTCCAAGCACATCTCATGTACAACACACTATATTTACATCTTTTGTCACACACCTTTAGCAACCCCACTCTTCTACACCCATCCAAAAGAAAAAAATCAGCACCCCACCTGGATAAAAAACAAAGAAAGCTTGTACCTATGCCTTTGCTTTCCTCTTCCCGGATCAAAAGGACAACTCTGAACCCTCCACTGCCAGATAAGCATATTCTATCATCCCTCCAGATAAAAAGAAATCAACAACACACTAACAAATTCACACTCACGGCTATGCATCAAGTCTTTCATTGACATCTTCATTCTCTAAACAATCATGAGAAGTACAAATTTTTTTTTCATTACCAACCACACATGCAAAATCCATGAGGGTATCATCAAGTAAAGCATCTAGCTTGTCATCAACCACACTATCACTACCATCTTGCTCAACATGCATACTCATGTTTACATTCTTTTCCAAAGAGATCAATGCTAAAATATCATCTAGTGCATTATCAAGAATGCAATCCAGCTCATCGTCTGAATCACCACATCATCCTGTAAACATTGAATCTTGACCTCATCATACACATCAAAGTCTGCATGCACACACAATCAACACTTATTGGTCCACCCAAACTAAGAGTTTTCTTTAATTTATCTATAATAGCCACATCAACCTCATCACTGTTAGACATGATTGAGCTCTCATTTTCACAGCTAGTTTCACTTCTCTCTTCCTCACTTGTTGAACCTGAAATCTCAGCCCCTTCTATATGCACAATCACAGTGTCAACCATGAACTGATTGCATTCAGCCACGTACTCCTTCCAAGCCTTGTCTTCAAGTGGTTGTGTATCTACTGCAATGTGACTAGCCAGCATATGCACATCATCACACGAAACTAGAGCATGACCACCATCTACCACTACACACACAGATGGGACATAGACTCATCTTTAACTGCCATTAATGGGCTCTCAACATTTTTACTACCTGTGGCAGCAACCCCTTCACTTAGGCTCTCCACTGCCTCCTCATGTAGAACCTGCTGAGTAACAACCTCCTCCATAGCAACTAACAAGCCTCCAATCATAATAAGTGTAATGATCTCCTGCTCCCCTACATCATCAACACTATAAACACACTCTTCAAAATTTTTGGACTTTCTCTCTTGGTTTGGACTTTTTTTTGGAGCATATCCTTTCCACTCAACTTCACTTAGTGAGCTAAAAAATTGGGTTTTTTGAGCACTTAATGGGTCACTTATATACAAATATGGCCTTATTAAGCTAGTAAAAAGTCAAGTGGTAACCTCTAATTTTAAAAAAAATGGCTCGCTGAAGCTATAATTCCCAAACTCATGCATGGTGCCTCCATCCAATAACTATAATAATAATAATAGTAGTCTCCTAACTCAAGTTCAATTTTAACACTATGAAGTGAAAATATGACACCATATGAAAAGAGTTTGTTGAATTCAACATATAAGTGGTGTATAGATACACCATTTTAAAAAAAAAAAAGAGTTTGTTGAATTCAATACATAAGTGGTGTATAGATACACCCTTTTTAAAAAAACAAACCATACAATAAATTATCTTATTGGTGGTGTATAGATACACCATTTGTATGGAAAAAAGCATACAAAACATTATCTTATGCATCTGAATCTCGTTATTGGTGGTGTATAGATACACCATTTGTATGGAAAAAAGCATACAAAACATTATCTTATGCATCTGAATCTCGTTCAGAGTCATCAGACTCATGTAATGTATTTGAGCTTGATGGGTCAAGTCTTGCCAAATGATGTTTAATATGGACACAACTTGGATCAGGGATTGTGATACATTTTTCAACATTGTATCCATGCTTCTTTTTAAAACTTTGTGTCCTCGATTTCCAGCAATGAATAATGCTACTGACTTCCACCTCTGTTAATCCCTCATTATTTGGAACCCATTCACGTTTCTTTTGCAAGCATCCCTCATAGAGTTGTTTTATTGTATATCTTCTCGGGAGATTTTTTAATGGCTTTGGTTCATACCATAAAGCTGTAAATGTTATAGGAGTTCCCTTGTCATCCCTTTCTATCTTAGTAACCTTTGCAACCCAAATTGGGCCACCTTGGTCATCCAACTCTGAACCCGGATCAGGTGCCCAAACTGCAACAAATAGACCCTCTTCAATCTCATTACATGGTATAAACTCTGGTAAGGGTTTGTCTCCCTTCCTGCCACAATATTTTCGAGGTAAAAGGCATTCCTCTGCTTCCTCCATATCTACTAACATATTTATATCCAAAGGAAAACTTGGTGACCTAGCTTGTTCCGGCCAAAAGGATTCAGAGTATTCAATGCTCATTAAGTTTTCTTGTCTTTCTAAAGATTGGATAAGTGCTTTAGTTGATTTAATTGTCTCCAAATTCTTAGTTGATCGCTCAGGATATTTCTGCATCATACTTTGAAGATGTTTAATGAAGGCTTTCAATCCTTTCATTTCATCTATGTCAAGTGATTTGTTTTTTGCAAGAACAAATCTAGTTTCCTCCAATGGAATTATTCGTTGTAATAAAGCATATGACTCACTCTATAAATGATCTCCATCTACTGAGTAGTGCTTCCATTGCATCACTGGAATATTGTTATGCATGTGAAACCGAAAGTAGTGTGGATTTGTGTGTCCTATTAGGGCATCATCTCCTGTTTGTAAATGTGGCTCTATAAATGCTCTCCAATCTACCATCCTCTCTAAGATAGCCACTTCTGATTCTTCCTTACGAGAACCTCCAATTTTTTTCCCAATTCGAAATAGCATATCCTCCATTGTCAAAACATCCACTACCTTCAACTCACCAGAGATAACACTGAAGATTTGATCTATGTCTTCATGTGTATGGCCGACAAGAAGAAAGCCAACTTCCACTTCTTCAAATATTTTCAAACCAACCAACATAGAGCATAAAGCAAATATATATTTATTCTTGTTCTCTCTCCAACAATTATCAGCTTTGTATTCGCAATGTGTTAGGCAAACATCCGTGAGCATCTCTGACCTTTCTTATTGCTTTCATGATTGATGTAACAACCTGGTTACTATCATGGTCATGCAAACTATCAATCCATACATCACAAAAGATTCGGTATCCATGTACTAATACTCCACGCAAGTGTGTTTTTAGTCCATGTTTGCCCTCCAATGCCAGTGGGATACGTCTATATCGTGGCATGCAAACTATCAATCCATACATCACAAAAGATTCGGTATCCATGTACTAATACTCCACACAAGTGTGTTTTTAGTCCACGTTTGCCCTCCAATGCCGGTGGGATACGTCTATTCTGGTCCATGCCATCAATGGTGATGCACATGGACTTATCGACATGTGAAATAGCTTCCTCTCTCCAAGAAGCATACAACTTTCGAGCATCCTGCACATGACGTAAATGGATTGATCGGCATTTAATATATCTTCCTCGCTGCTGCTCACATTTACTATGTTCAATGGCATTTTTTAATTCATCACATGTCTTACATTTTGACATCCTTTGCTTTGATGTTGTCTTGACATGGCAAAAATGTCTACGCCAAATTTTGTACAAGGTTGATCATGAAATCATGCTCTCGTCTCTGTCTTGTAAAGTTTTATTGACAGTCTCTAGGATGACCTTCTTTGTCATTCCCAAAGGAAGATGTTGTTGGCATTCGACACGTCCATCTAGCATTGTTTGTTGAAGATGAGGCTGCGGTAATGCATGGTCTTCGAGAACTTGCTTTAATGTTGCGGTTGCATTTATAGTGCTTCCATGGCATTTAAGCTTGTAGGTATTTCCATGAATTGTATGAATAACTTTTTCTTTCACCTCTGCCCAGATGGTCCAATATGTGCCATGTGATAGTCCAGTTAACCATTGATATCCTCGATTGCAAATGGGTCTCCCATTAACCATGGGTTTCAATCTAGGTTTACAGTGTCCTGTGCTCAAATCTTGATTAGTGCCTTGATGAAGAAAGCATGAAAACTCTTGAAGAAGATAGTTATGTCTGTCTTACTCCAAATACCAAGGCGTATGGCTGCACAATCATCTTTCCCAACTTTTCTAATGCAAAGTCTCTTGCAACAAACTCGCATAAGCATCCTTTCCATATTCTCCTCGGATAGCATCACATGTCTCTTTGGTTCTGGAATTGATGCCATGATTCTTCGCCTCTTCACACTCACATAATTTCTTTTTGTAAATAGTGTCTTGCGTTTTCTAGTTGTAAGACCATCAAACCTCGAATCCATTTCCCTTGAATCTTCATCTTTATAATCAAATGCTGTGTAGGCTTGAGAATTATTTGATACCTTATAATATCTTGGAAATGGCAATCTGGTCGACATGTTCATTGATGTCAATTTGTTGCCAATGCCTCTTGAATTTTGTGGTTGAACTGTTTCTCCTTCGTAACTCAAGATTCTCCCATCTATATTCTCTGGCATGCTAGCAACAATATTCTCAGATTCTCTGCCCCTTTTGCCTTGTATTCGAGTGGTAACATCATGATCATTGTCACTAATATCATCAATTCCTGTTATTGCATCACTTATCCCATTGATCTTTGCGTGTATTTTTCTTTGTGGTCCCATCTTATTATTTTCAACACATCTTCTGTCTTTTATATCAATAAGCATGTTTGAGTCACTTGCAGCACAAGACAAGTCTTCTATACCAGTGAGCCTGTTTGAGTCACTTGCAACACAGGATAAATCTTCTATACCAGTGAGCCTGTTCGAGTCACTTGCAACACATGACAAGTCTTCTATACCAGTGAGCCTGTTCGAGTCACTTGCAACACAAGACAAGTCTTCTATACCAGTGAGTATATTTGA
Source organism: Dipteris shenzhenensis (assembly GCF_047967505.1). NCBI lineage: Eukaryota > Viridiplantae > Streptophyta > Polypodiopsida > Gleicheniales > Dipteridaceae > Dipteris > Dipteris shenzhenensis. The sequence goes on along the minus strand of NC_141605.1, from coordinate 48,376,570 downwards.
GTCACTTGCAACACAAGAAACCTTTTCTGCATCAACATCTGTTACTATAATGTCCTCGATACCTGTGAGCATGCCACTATGATACTCTTGATTACTACTATAGCTTCTTATCAATTTGGATCCCATTTGTGTTATAGTCTTTTTCTTCTGATAATATTCTGTTGTGTCTTCCATGACATTGAAGGAAACTGTCTTGGGCAAACTTGATTTCAAGAAAGCTAGCCCCCATTTACAAGTACCATGAACTTGTAGTTGAGACGTAGTATTATGGACGTCTAATTGTGAAGTACTATCCATTGCATTTTGAATGACACCTGCACTAGTCAACTTAATTATCTCCACTATACAGAGAAAACTCTGAGCATAGCCCTTAAAGTTGCCAATTGCTAAAACTTCTCCGGAGCGAGATAACACATCTGTACTTTTTCCCCCTGGATATAAGTTTTCTTGATATCTTGAAAGTATGTCTTTGGAACAATTTTGTCTTGGTCCCAAAGTGTTCTGTGTGCTTGCATATCAAATATATCACATTGTAAGATATCTCCCAATGTTTCAAAGTCTCCATGTGGATATTTTAAATGTACTTCAGGATTTACAACGTTGGTGATTATCACTACACATCTTCTCTCACCACAACGTTGAAAATGACACACATTCATAGGATCAAGACTATGAATTCGTCCAAAAGCCACCACTTCATTTTTCTTATATAACACCACATCCATACCCTCTGTTAGGGTGAATACCTGTTTTATGTATAAAAGTAAATTAGCAACTCAAAATGAACATTTAATAAATAATCATTGAGCTTATTATTACTTAATAACTTCTATATCAAAACTAGCAGAGAAGGCATTAACCTAAACCCTACATCCTAAACTTTAAATAATTAATACCAAAACATCTTAACCACCGTAAATCCTAAACTTTAAACATTTAATTCTTAAACCCTAAATCCTAAACTCCTAAACAATAAATCCTAAACCCTAAACTCTAAATCCTAAACCCTAAATCTTAAATCCTAAACCCTAAATCTTAAATCTTAAACCCTAACCCTAAAATACAACCAAAATTTAATGAATTTTTTTAATTTGTGCAATAGGTTGGATATATCCCCCAACTTGTTGCTTGAGCAACCAGTTGGATATATCAAGCAAGAGGTTGGGGGATATATCCAACTTATTGCACAAATCAAGAATTTTTCTTGTTTGTGCAACAATTTGATATACAATTAGAAAATATATCCAACCTACAACTGAAAAATCTTGATTTGTGCAAGGTTGAGCAGTAGTTGGATATATCCCCCAAGCAACAGGTTCAACAATTGGATATATCCCTCAACCCCCAAGCAACAGGTTCAACAATTGGATATATCCCCCAAGCAACAGGTTGGAGGCCTGTTGTTGGATATATCCCCCAACCTGTTGCTTGAGCAACAGGTTGGGTGGTATATCCAATTTGTTACACAAATCAAGAAAATTCTCGATTTGTGCAATAGGTTGCATATACCCCCCAACCTGGAGGCCTGTTGTTGGATATATCTCGGTATATCCAACCTGTTGCACAAATCAACTCCAACATGTTGCACAAATCGAGAATTTTCTTGATTTGTGCAACAGGTTGGATATACCCCCAACCTGTTGCTTGAGCAACAGGTTGGGGGATATACCCCCAACAGGTTGCTTCAGCAACAGGTTGGGGGTATATCCAACCTGTTGCACAAATCAAGATTTGTGCAACAGGTTGGATATACTCCAAATCGAGAATTTTCTTGATTTGTGCAACAGATTAGATATACCCCCAACCTGTTCTTGATTGCACAAATCAAGAAAATTCTCGATTTGTGCAACATGTTTAATATACTCCTCAACCTATTGCTTGAGCAACAGGTTGGGGGTATAATATACTCCTCAACCTATTGCTTGAGCAACAGGTTGGGGGATATACCCGCAACCTGTTGCTCAAGCAACAGGTTGGGGGGTATATCCAACATGTTGCACAAATCAAGAATATCCCCGCAACCTGTTGCTTGAGCAACAGGTTGGGGGGTATATCCAACATGTTGCACAAATCAAGAATATCCCCGCAACCTGTTGCTTAAGCAACAGGTTGCGGGGATATTCTTGATTTGTGCAACATGTTGGATATACCCCCCAACCTGTTGCTTGAGCAACAGGTTGCGGGTATATCCCCCAACCTGTTGCTTGAGCAACAGGTTGGGGGGTATATCCGACCTGTTGCACAAATCGAGAAAAATCATAAAATTTTGATTGTATTTTAGGGTTAGGGTTTAGGGTTTAGTATTTAGGGTTAAGGATTTAGGGCTTAGGATTTAAGATTTAGTGTTTAGGATTTAGTGTTTATGATTATATTTTTAGGGTTTAGGGTTTAGGATTTAGGGTTTAGGGTTAAAAATATAGGGTTTAGGGTTTAGCTTTTAGGGTTTATGATTATTGTTTTAGGGTTTAGGATTTAGGTTTTAAGGTTTAGTATATAAGATCATGAGCTTAGAGTGTAGAATCTAGGGTTTAGAATTGAAAATTAGGTTTTAGAATTTAAGTTATAGGGATTAGGATTTAAGGTTTAGGGATTATAACTATTATATAAGTTTAAGAGCTTAGATTATATAACCTAAGATTTAGGAAACTTTAGGATTTAAGATTTAGGGTGTAAGATTTAAGATATATAGACTATATAAAATATGCATTCTAAAGTATTTAGTTTAGATATATATAGACTATATGTTATATGCTTTCCAAAGTGTTTTGTTTATAGGTATGATACATTGCAAAGGCTTTACTTTAAGTAAGTATAAGTCTACCTAGTCAAAGTATCCTACTGATTAGGGACAAGCACATAGGCTAAAAGCACACCAATTCATATTTTTTTACATTCATGCTGCATGGTGTATCAAAAGGTACGATCCTTTGCAAAGGCTTTCCTTTAAGTAGTTACAAGCCTACCTACTCAAAGTATCCTACTGATTAGGAACAAGTACATAGGCTAAAAGCACACCGATTCGAAGAAGTGATGTATGCACACTGATTAGGAAGAAGTGCATGGTGTATGAGAAGAAATGAAAAAGTATTTGATAAGAAATATTCGAAGAAATATATATTCCATATCATGGACATTCTAAGAAATATGTATTCCATATCATGGATACCATGGATATCTGGTGCTTGCTAAAGTAAAAAAAATGATATGGATGCAATGATAATGTAGTCTTCTAGATTCTATGGTTTTAAATACCTACCTTACAAATACATTATCTAATTTTGCATTCTTTCGACTAACTAACAAGTATTATACACATGGAATCATGGATATCTGATGGTTACTAAAGTAAAAAAATGATATGGATGCAATGATAGTGTAGTCTTCTAGATTCTATGGTTTTAAATACCTACCTTACAAATACATTATCTAATTTTTCATTTTTTGACTAACTAACAAGTATTATACACATGGAATAAAAGCATACATGCTAAAAGTAAGTGTGTAAATTTTAATATTTTCTAAATTTTAAAATTAATTTAATTCTTTTATTGACTACTTTTTAAAATTGAAAGGTTATTAGTATATAATCTACATAATTTTAAATGTTATTAATGTATAATATTAATTATTTATATATTTATTTAAATTTATATAATAATTAATTTATATTTATATTAGTTTTTAAGTTAATAATATATAGAAGAGCAATATATTCACTAATTTTTCATTGTTTTAAGACTAAGTATTATATAAAGCACATATGCTAGAAGATCTCCTTTCAATTTTTTTCTTAAATTAATGTATTTATATAATATTTATATTAATTTATAGATTAATAATATATATTTTTAGCAAAATTATATTTTAACATTAGTTAATAAAAATTTATTATATTATGGGGTAAAAATATTATAAATGGATTTCTTATATTAATAAAGTGTAGTGAGAAGAGTTTTTTGAAAAGATTTATGATTGAATTTTGTTTTGAAGTTGTTGCGTACGCAATAGGTAGGACATTTGAGTGGTTTTGAGGTTGATAGAGATATTTGTAATAAAGTGTAGTGAGAAGAGTTTTTTGGAGGATTTGTGATAAAATTTTGTTTTGAAGTTGTTGCGTACGCAATAGGTAGGGCGGTTTGAGTGCTTTTGAGGTTGAGAGAGAAATGTGCTATAGATTATTTTTTTTTTTAAATGAGTTTTTTGGAGAGATTTATGATTGAATTTTGTTTTGGAGCTGTTGCGTACGCAATAGGTAGGGAGGTTTGAGTGGCTTTGAGGTTGAGAGAGAAATTTGTAATAGATTTTTTTTTTTGGTTGATGAGTTTTTTTGAGAGATTTATGATTAAATTTTGTTTTGAAGTTGTTGCGTACGCAATAGGTAGGGTTTGAGTGTTAAATTTTGTTTTGAAGTTGTTGCATACGCAATAGGTAGGGAGGGGTTGTGAGAGTTTGAGTTAAAGAGGAAAATTTATGGAAAAAAAGATTTAATGCTAAAATGGTTTTTTAAGTTGTTGCGTACACACAAGTTTTTGAGAAAAAGATCGGATTTGAAAAAAAATTCAAATTTATAAAAACTTGATTCTTAGAAGTTCTTGCGTACGCAATAGGTTAGAAATGCACTCACCTCTTGCAACATTTTGAAAATTTTTGCGAATCCTGCAACAGGTTGATGAGAGGAGTGTAAACGAATGATCTTTGAATAATGAGAGGAGAGAAGCGTGGAGTGTAAACGAATGATCTTTGAATGAAAGAGAGAATGAAGAATGTTCTACTTATAGTGAACCTAAAAGAACTAAAAAAACCTTAAAAACTAAAAAAAGATGACTTGACCTAGAAGCTATCCATTTCCTATAAAACTCTACTTCTCCTCATTCTGTCTCACAACTCTCTTATTCTCTCTCACAACTCTCTCCTGGTGCTCCACCACCTCTCCACTCAGGTACTCCCTCCATCCCTCTTCTCCAACTTCCTCTCTCCCCTCCCCTTCCCGTCCCTTCCCCTCTCCTCCCACTTCTCCCCTCCCTTCCCTTCCCCCTTCTCCTCTCCTCCCTCCCCAAGGCCCCTTCCCCTCCCCTTGCCTGCTCCCTCCTCCTTCTCTCCTTCTGTCCCCTTCCTTCCCTTCCCCCTGCCACTTGTCGTCGCTCCTCCCTTCCCTCCGCCCCCCTCCCTCCAACCTCCCTCTCCCTATCGTCCCTGCCCCCGCCCCCCCCTCCGCCCCCCTTCCCTCCCCTCCGCCCTTCCCACCCCCCCTCCCTCCCTCCCGCCCTCCCGCCGCCCCCCCCGCTCCTGCCCCCTGTCGTTGACCCCTCTGCCCCCCCCCTTCCCTTCGCCCTCCCCTCTGCCCCTCCCTCCCTCCCCTGCGCCTCCGCCTTCCCGCCCTCCCCCTTCCCTCCCCTCCGCCCCTCCCTCCCACCCTCTCCTCCGCCTCCCCCTTCCCTCCCCTCTGCCCCCCCAACCCCCCCCCTCCCCTCCCGCCCTCCCCACGCCCCCCCCCGCGCGCCCGCCCCCTTCCGTCGACGGAAGGGGGGGGCGCGCGGGGGGGGGGGGGTGGGGAGGCCGGGAGGGGAGGGGGGGGCGGGCGCGTCGGGAGGGGGGGCTGGGGGGTGGGGGGCGTGGCGAGGGCGGAGGGGGGGGGGCGGGCGCGCCGGGAGGGGGGGCTACGGGGGGCGGAGGGAAGGGGGGGGTGTGGGGGAAGGGGAGGGGGGGCGAGGGCGCCCCCCCCACCTGTTGCGCACGCAACAGGTGGGGGGGCTTCCCTCCGCCCGCCCCCCCCTTCCCTCCCCTCCGCCCATCCCTCCCGCCCTCCCCTCCGCCTTCCCCTTCCCTCCCCTCCGCCCCCCCAACCCCCCCCCCTCCCCTCCCGCCCTCCCCACGCCCCCCCCCCGCGCGCCCGCCCCCCTCCCCTCGACGGGAGGGGGGCGGGCGTGCGGGGGGGGGGCCGTGGGGATGGTGGGAGGGGAGGGGGGGCGGGCGTGTCGGGAGGGGGGGCGGGGGGGGATGGGGCGTGGGGAGGGAGAGGGGAGGGGGGGGCGGGCGCGCCGGGAGGGGGGGCTGGGGGGGGCGGAGGGAAGGGGGGGGAGGGTGTGGGGGAAGGGGAGGGGCGGCGAGGGCGCCCCCCCCACCTGTTGCGTGCGCAACAGGTGGGGGGGGTACCCTCTCCGCCCCTCCCCTTCCCTCCACCCGCCCTCCCCTCCGCCCCCCCTTTCCCTCCCCTCCGCCCTCCCAACCCCCGCCAACCCCCGCCCTCCCCACACCCCCCCCCCGCACCCGCCCCCTTTCGTCGACGCGGGGGAGGGCGGAGGGGAAGGGGGGGGCGCGCGCATCGGGAGGGGGGCTGGGGGGGCATGGGGAGGGCAGAGGGGAAGGGGGGGGGCCGGGCACGCCGGGAGGGGGGGCTGGGGGGCGGAGGGAAGGGGGGGGTGTGGGGGGAGCGCGGGAAGGGGAGGGGGGGGCATCGATGCCCCCCCAGCCCACCTGTTGCATGTGCAACAGGTGGGGGGGGAGGGGCATCGATGCCCCCCCCACCTGTTGCGCACGCAACAGGTCCCCCTCCCCTCGCCCTCGCCCCCCTCCCCTTCCCTTTGCCCGCCCCGCCCCCCCGCTCCCCCCCTTCCCTTGCCCCTTCCCTTCCCTCACCACACGTGTGCATGTGGTGAGGGAAGGGGAGGGGCAAGGGAAGGGGGGGCGTGGGGGAGGAGGAAGGGGGAGGGGGGGGCGAGGGGAGGGCATGGGGGGCGGGAGGAGGGGGCGAGGGGGGGTGGGCGGAGGGCGTGGGGGGAGGGGCAAGGGGGAGGGGGGGAGGAGGGGAGGGCGGGCGGGCGAGGGTGAGGGGAGGGGGAAGGGGAGGGGGGACGAGCAAGCGGGCGAGGGCGAGGGAGGAGGGGCAAGGGGAGGAGGGCGAGGGGGCGGGCGACGAGCAAGGGGAGGGGGAAGGGGAGGGGGCGAGGGGGGCGTGGAGGGAGCATCACCCCCTCACCTGTTGCGTGCGCAACAGGGGACAAGGGGAAGGGAAGGGAGGGCGTGGGGAGAGCAAGGGGGTGGGCGGATGGAAGGGGGGCGTGAGGCGGGCGAGAGGCGGGGAGGGCAAGGGGGCGGGCGAGGGAGAGGACACCTGTTGTGTGCGCAACAGGTGCGGGGCGAGGGCAAGGGGAGGGGCAAGGGGAAGGGAAGGGGGTGCATGGGGAGGGAAAGGGGCGGGCGGAGGGAAGAGGTGGGCATGGGAGGGCAAGGGGACGGGCGAGGGGCAGGGAGGGGGACATCGCAAGGTGACGGGCAAGGGGTGATTGTGGGGAGGAAAATGGGGCGTGGGGCAAGGGGAGGGAGCGCGAGCGGGAAGGGGAGCGACTCACCTGTTGTGGGGCAACAATGCCCTTCCGCCTCCCCTTCCCTGCCCGAGCCCCCTCCGTCTCTCCCTTGTCCCACACCCCTCCTCGTCCCCGCCGTCATCCCGTCCCATCCTGTCCCCTCCCCCTTCCCCGCGCTTTCCTGCGTCCTGTCCCGTCGAAATTAAAAAAGTTAAAATAAATAAAACTTTAAAAAAATCAAAAAATTAAATTAAATTTTAAATATAAAAATAAACTAACTAATTAAAATAAAATAATTTAAAAAAATATTTTACTTTAAAAATTAAAAATAAATAAAACTTAAAAGAATATTTAATTAAAAATTTATCTAATATTTTGAGTTTGAAAATCATTGTATTTCTCATTTTTTATTTTTGATTGTTTTTCAGAAAACTATAGCTTTCATGGCTTCCAGTTTTGGTTCCAAGGTGTCTTTCAAATACCTTGAACATGCTTGGTATTTTATGGAGCGGAAATCAAAGTATTTTTTGGTGATCACTTCAGAGAACATATCAAGCCCGAAATATTTTGCAGAGGCAGTAAGAAATGGTGGCATGGTATCAAACATCAATATTAAAGAAAACAATTTGATAGAAATTGTGTGCCAAGGAAAGAATGACGAGGTGGTTTACAAGTTACGAGTTACTCCGAAGCACTTCTTGAAGCCGTTACCAGATTCAATTGAGGGATCCCAAGAATTACTTAATGCCTTAGAAGCATTGAAGAAAATGTGGGATGCATTTCCAAGTGGTGGTGTTGAACCTTCAGGAGCACTAATTATGCCATCTATAACATACAACCCTCAAGTACCGTCAATATCTGTGGCGGTAACTCCGATAACTCCAACAAGTGTAACTACAGTATCTCCAACTGTACCTACGCCATCGACTGCTGCAACTACAGGAACAAGAAGGAGTGATCGTGGAGTAGACTCAAGTGCTATAGCTATTCCTAGAAAGAGAGCAAAAATAACTCCTACTCCACGTGGAGATCGCTCAAGTGCAGGCTATTTAAAACCAGGCGAAAAATTGGATAGCGATGAAGAGAAAGATCAGCAAGAAGAAGATACAAGTCTCGAAGACTTTTCTATAAGTGTGGCGGACTTACATCCTCCAGAGGATGAGGGATACATTTGGGGATTTTCATAATTCAACGTGGCCACAATGCTTATTGATCGAGCTTCATTATTCACAAATCAAAGAAAGCTCGATAAGATATTTGCACGCAAATTGTATGAAGATACAAGGAAAACAAGAACTCCCATTGCCACTAATATCACTCTTCGTCCTATGGCGTTTAAGAGACTTCAAGAAGCTGATCCTACATTGCCTGATGTCACATTTCAAAAGCGTGTGGACTTTCTTGATGCTTTTGAGAACTTTAAAAGGAGTGACTTTGTTCGTGGAGAGGCTTTGTATCAAAGCCGATATGGGAGTGACATCGAGAAGAGATACATGCTGGCAAAGAATAGATTCTTAGAAAGATGCAGGTTTGAGCCCATTGATGGGCAACACTTTTGTGAGGCTTGCAGGATCGCCCTTGATGAGGGAAGAAAAGGAAACTTGCTACAGATTGAGTGGATGGAAAAGTTTCAACGGGTCATTTGTCATATATGCATATTTAATGATGACTCGAAGTACATTCTAGAATCAGAGAGGCTGAATTCTGCTCCATTTAGGTTGAAAAAAAGCTCTTCTCTTTCTGAGATCTTGATAAAGGCAAGGGAGTTATGGATGGGCTGTGGAAAGCCACAAACAGTGAAGGGCAGGAGACCTACATCGGAGTACATGACAAAGAGGACTCGGTTCTATAGATGCTTGAAAGGTGTTGTAAGCAATACGCAAGGCATACCAGGTAATAAGGTTGAGGCAAAGGATTTGAACACCGCCGTTGCAAGATACAGGGATGTTACCTGCATTGTCTTCCGTGAGGACTCAGTGTTTCAGAGCATCGTGGATGTTTACCAAGCATATGAAACTGGAAAGATATCCTTTGAGGCACCAGAGCACATTGCAACTCAGAGGAAAGAAATAAAGAAACCGATGTCTATTGTTTGGTGGAGAGCTTTAAGGTTTGTTCCAGATGCAATAACAGAAGAAGTATGCAAGAAGATCCTAAGTGGTGACTGCTTCTTTGGAAAGAAGAGCAAGCATAGCAACTTAGATGAAGTGGTCACCCCAATGATTCAAAGTGAGGCTGCTCTCTCGGCACTATTATTTTTATTGAAATCTGATGATGAGTTAGCTGGCAAGTCAATTGATGTGGATAAGAAGAAAGCACTTAGCCTAGGTCAACTCCTTGATAAAACATGGGCTAGAAAGTGGTTGGCTTCAATGGATGCAGATGCCACACCAACAAAGGATCTAAGAGCTAAAATGCCAAAGGTTGTTGAGACAGAATATATGGACATTAAGAAAAAGGCCTTGCAGTCCAGTACCCAAGGTAGAGCAATTGGTGGTTTAGATGATGGTTCTTCATTCAGCTTCTCTTATGATATCCTGCTATCAGAGAATGATACAAAATTTGCACACATCAATGGCATTGATACGGAACATTTCATAACAATGAGCGGTTATGCTTGGGAGAAGCCAAGCGTATTTTTCATAAATGAATTGCAAGACCTTGCAGTGTCACAGATAGTTGAACTTGTGCGGTTTATTGTTGAAGGTCCTGTGGCAGATAAGAAAAGATCAACGTTGGTCCTGTTCGTGACAGAATCACAAAGGGATGCCCTATATGCGAGTTTGACATCTTCATTTGGGTATTTACTTTCAAAAGTATACCATGGTATAGTCCTGCGTAATCATATGACTGTCTTGGAAGGCACTGCCATTCAAGTCTTGCAGCCTTTCTTGATGTGCTTCTTATCGAGGGGTGGTGGTAATCTAATCCAAACTCCTTTAAGGACTCTCGAGCTTCATTACTTTGAGGACCATAAGGTTAAGCTTGATGCAGCAATGGTGGATTACAGAAAGCCGATGGATCCTGATGTGATACTAGAGATGACAAAGAATTTATTGAATGATGGGTGGGAAGTAGCATTGTATCGAATGGGTTTTGCTGCTGAGAAATTGCTACGCCAAGGTAAAAATGTAAATGTCATTGATACCCCCCATCAAATTGAGTTCTTTGACACATATTACAGTTGCACTACTTTCTTTGAGGAGGAAAATGTCAAAGAAGAGGGTAGTGAGTCTGAGGGTGATGATTCTAGCTCAGGTGATGATGAGGATGAAATCTCTGCATCCGATGACTTACGGCAAGAAGAAATCCGCACAAAGAATAAGGGTGATCAATTGTCAACTAGAGTCAAGGAGGTTCCACTCATCATACGGGAAGGTTCATGGCAGCAAGAAGTTACAGTAGTACAGCACGTCACAGGTAAAGGTAAGGCTAAAGAGGTGGAAGCACTTCCCTTAAAATTAAAAGTGAGGAAGGCACCCTTGATCTTGGATGAAGGACAGGCAAGTGGATCGATCTTGGGTGAAGGACAGGCAAGTGGATCAAGCAAGGAAGCCTTACTCAAAGAAGGTATGGACGAGGCAAAGCATGACCAGGAGGAGTTACCAGGAGGCATAGATGGTTCTTCAACCATGACCTTACAGACTCCAGAGCAGCAGCCTACTAGTCAGGAACCTAGTAGCCAGGTCCCTACTTACCAAGAACTTGGTCATGAGACTCTAGAGCAGCCTACTAGTTAGGTGCTTGGAACTGAAGAGCAAACTAGTAAGGACCTTGCTACTGAGACTCCAGTCTTAGAGCAGCCTATTAGTCAGGACCCTGGTAGTCAAGGGCCTGGCATTGAGGACATTGGTACTGAGTAACATGTTGGCTAACGGCTTTGTAATCACAAGTTTTGAACTTCTATGTAAAGCTAATATCTAATAAAAAGTTTACTACTTTTTTGATTTCTTTACTCTCATTATTATGTATAAAGATTGTTTATGAGGGCCATTTTATACTTAACGGTGTTTTTTAATACCAAGTGTGGTGTATATGTACACTACTTACACATAAAAGGATTTATCTACACTACCTTTCTAAGGGCTTTATGTACACCACCTTTCTAAAAGAAATGGTCATAAAGGTGTGTGCACACCACTTATACATAAAGGTGTTTATTTACACCACCTTTCCAAGAGAATTGGTCATCTATTGTTGGTCATCTATTGATGTTCTTAGGTGATTATGAAGATGTTTATGTAGACCACTTTGTAAGAGAATTGGTCATCTATTATTGGTCATGTATTGATGTTCTTAGATGATAGTTGCTCAATTCACAAGAAGTTATGAAGATGTTTATGTAGACCACTTTGCAAGAGATTTTTGTGAAGTTATGAAGATGTTTATGTAGACCCCCTTTGTAAGAGATTTGGTTATGCATTGATGTTCTTAGTACTTAATCATTAAATCTTTTATTTTGAGTTGGCAAATCTAGTTCAAAATCATTAAATCTTTTGTTTTGAGTTGGCAAATCTAGTTAAAAAACAACATTAATAGTATATTCAAAATTTTTGGACTGTTTTTTAGTCCATTTCTCAAATTGGACTTTACACAAGTCCAAAAATTTTGAATAGTGTGTTTATATGCATCCGATTTCTTCAATAGTGAAGACAACTAACTCTCTTCCTCTGATGAGATGCTCTCTTCCTCTGTCTCTTTGTTTGTGACTATCTCCTTAGGTTCTTCTTCCAATTCCAACCTACAGCTCATATTAAACTACATGGGTATAGACATAACCTCTGGTATGGTCTCCATTCTGATCAAGCTGATTGCCTTAATTCCTTTTCCCTTATCCTCCCATTTCACACCATTGGTAGAGGGCTGATTCAAATCCTTCACCTCCTTACTATAATCACCTATCGAGTAGACACCCATTAGGGGAGAAATGGGGTCTTAAAAGCGCCTCCAATTAGTGTTTCCTAATTTCAAGGGATTAGAGAGGGATTTGAGGTGTACCAATGAGAGTGCTCCTTTGTGTGGGGCAATGGTATGTTGAGGTAAAGGGATGGTAGGCATGCAGAGATCCCCTATTGGCTATTCCTTTTACATTGGAGACCACCCAAACCATTCTCCCCTCCTTTAACCCATGCTTGACCACCCTCCCATGTGCACCCACCCCAGATCATCCCCAAATCTCATTTATGTCTTTGTGGGCCCTTGTGGGCAAATTTCTCTTCTCCTTAGGTGTGTTGTAGGTCTGCCCCCTCTTTCTCTACTCCTCTGCTCTAGCCTAACTGCCCTCTCCCTCCATTGTGGGACCTTTTGGACGAATTTCTTTTGTCCTCTAACCTACTGTAGGTTTGTCCCCTTTCTCTGCTCCTCTGCTCTAGTCCAACTGCCCTCTCCCTTCATTGTGGGACCTTTTGGACGAATTTCATTTGTCCTCTAGCCTACTGCAGGCCTGCCTCCCCTCGCTCTTCTCCTTTGCTCTGGTCCATTTGCTCTGGTCCAGCTACTCTCTCCCTCCATTTTTTAAAATTTGGGTTGTAGCACCTCCTACAGTTGGTCTTCTCTCTTGTGCTCTTCTCACTGCTTTGGTGCCTCCTCTTATTCTATCCCCTCATGCTCTATCTCTGCCTTCTCTTTCATCTCTTGATTTGCCCTCTCTTTCTTTATGGCCTCTTGCTTAGTGGCCATACCCTACAGGTTCTCTTTCCCTTCTGCAGACACTTATCCTTCTGGTAGACGTGCTCTTTTCCCTCCTATAGGCACTTTTCCTTCTACTACAGCAACTCTTTGCCCTCCTATAGATGCTTTTTCCCTCTTTCTTTTCCTTCTCATATAGGATACAACTTCTCTTTCCTCTCTACAGCTATTGTTTTCCCAACAGGCATGGTCTGGAACACAGTGACACAAGGTGGCAATGCTGTGAGCTCTAGTGTATTTTGGAGACATGGTCAAGAAGAAAGTGATAAAAACTGTCAATATTGTGAGCTCTAGTGTGTCAACTGTAGGGGCATGGTAAAAAATGCATTGGATGACTTGAACTTACAGTTTGACTAGCTAGATAGTCATGGAAGGTTTTACAAGGGTCCACATAAACTTCCCAACAGGAAGGATGTATTTCTTAGACTATGTACCTTCCTTGCCTATCTTCTTTACAAGATCCTATTTTAACATAGGAGTGGGAAGTAGTGGAATCTTTGATATAACTAACAATGGAATGTCTATAAGTTATGTGCAGGAATGACTTTTAGCCATGGAAAATGAAATGTATAGGAGAATAGTCTCCTGGATGTGCCAGATGATGACGAGGGTATGGTGGACATGATGGATTCAATTTTTAGGGGCACTACATCACATGTACATGTGATGTTCGAGTCTAACACTATTATACACGGATCCTATTGCGATGTTTACGTACCGACGTTTAGCACGTATGGGGTGCTAATCGTCGATATGAAAATCGGGTCCTATAAAGCATCGCTATATAGCCATGTTAGGCAAACGTCGCTATATAGTGACTATTATAAAGGTCGCTATATAGCGACTTATCAGTGTCGCTATATAGCGACACTGATATACTATTTTATAGCGATGTTTTCCAGAGAGGTTTTTTTTTCATATAGGCCTTAAAAGTTAGTTTTTTCCAATGACAAATTTTTTTAAATTTTTTCATACATGTTTGATCTCATAGAGAATAAAAGTATGACAGCATGTACATCAAACCTTTGAAGCTCATATATTCATGTCTAAGTTTGAGATGAAAAAAATCAATTAAGAGCATTCACATCAATTGTTTCATCTTAAGCCAAGTCTAAGGTGCCAAACAAGTCTATCTCCAACTCTATACCGAGTTGATCTCCTATATTATCATCGTATCATCGTACTCTAGCATCGTATGTTCACCTAAAAGTACTTGATCATCTTCTTCAATAAAATGTGGTGATTCTTGATGATCGTTGTCTTCTTCCTCAATATCGTGATCTCCATCTTCCTCCCGTGTGATGTCATTATGCGCATCTTCCTCTTGGCTCATATGCTCATATTGTGATCTTCATCTTCTTCGTTAGAATCATCAATTGGATCCGGCATTGGTAGTGGCATCTCCATATCCACATCTCTATCTTCAAAATTTTTCTTACTTCGTGGTGCAACTTGGATCACATACCACCATCTTGGATCAGAATGATCCGGATGAAAAACCACCTATATTGAAGATGGGTGCCAAATGTCATCAATGATATATATGAAATTATGCTCAAGTACATGTATCAATGGATCTTTAAAAACGAAAGCTTCGATTAATTAAATCATTAGTATGCACCTACTCACAGTGCTCAGGAAGAACAAAAGTATCACTTTCATCGGTCCAATGTTTGGTGGAGTCTATTGCAAAGAAACCGCTACTATCTTTTCTCACTGTCATATGGGGACCGTTGTAAATAGTTCTAAACCATTTTACATCAAGAATGAAAATACTAAATCGTTTGAAATCAGCAAGTTCATGGATGTCGCGTATGGTTCCACAATAATCCAAATGTGAGGAGAGAAGATTGGTATCCGAAGCACTTGCTCGGCTATCTTGTGTGAAGTTAGCCATGACTCCACAATCAAATGTGACTCACTTTGAATCAATGCGTTCCACATGAAAATGTCGTCCATATGACCATAATGCACTGTACTTTTTGTACTATAAAAGAGCATCATTAAAACAATGAAGATGCATCTATTTTATAGCGTATATTGCCACAAATAATTACTTAATTATGTCAAGAGGTAAGAAACTTACATGCACCATACATCGAGATGATAACTCTCGCTCACGCTTGTTTATTGTCTCTCCATCGTGTTTAGCTTTACGTAGAGCCAGTTGTAGCCAATCAAGTGACATGTGAGTGGGGAGAAGAGCCAGATCCCATGGATATGGTTGTGATCGCCTGTACATTACTCTGAATCTCATCCCTGCATTTATTCTTTCTACTTTGGCCACTTCATATCTCTCAATCCACTTCTGCATCTCAAGGCTAGTGAGGATACAAAACTTATTGAATTTCTCCATTTGCTCTTCGCTCATCTTTCTTTCAATCCCTTTTCCTTGGGGAACCTCTCCAATGATGCAATCATCATCCTTGTTATGCCAAGCGTGCAGCATATCGGGATCCGTGGATGCAAGAAACTCTGTGATATATACTAATGAATCTTGCACAAGCCATCCCTCTACCATGCTTGCTTTTGGTCTTGCTCTTTGTCTTACAAATCCCTTTAAAGTTTCATAAACCGCTCGAGAAAAAACATCCATCGATTATGAACGGTACCTACAATAGCCACCTCATCAACTATGTGCACAAGCAAGTGGACTTGAGTTGTCATAATGCTCGAGGGAAAGTGCTTCTCAAGCAAGCATACCACTTCGATGGATTCCACCCTAGCCTTCTAGATGCTCGATATGGAGATCTCTTTTTGAGATATCCACCTATTTCACATGTCCATGTAAGATATTTTCATAATCAGTCTACAGATTAATCAGCTTAAATTGAAGAAAATGCAATCAATGCGATTTGATAGTAAGCATACCTCACAATACCACAGATCTTGAATATAGAATTTCTAACATCTTCTTGTAAGCACCCTTTTATTGTAATTGGGAGGATGAACTATCAAAGCAACTAAGAAGTCATGTCAACAATATAACATAATCATAATTACGCTAGTGTACCATGATTATCGGTACACTAATTCTACTTAGAATACCCATAAGACCTTGTGCCAATCATGGGACTTGAGCCCACTAAGCTTATTGTCCTTTGAGAATGCTCCTTTCAAGCAACGCATGTACCCTATCGGTGTTTGAAAAGAGGCAATGTCTGCCTTGACCGCTGCCTCCTCCCTCGTAGAGAGGATCCACGTTGCTTTTGGGAGGACAATTTTTCCCGAAGCATGCACTTGGGGCCACAAACGAGACCTCCTATTCATAGCACGCAAATCTTCTCGCACTCCTCTCGAGTCTTGGAACCAACCAAGTGCGCCTAAATAGTAGTCCCCACATTCTTGAAGATATGCATGGGATCGAAGAGATGATTGATTTGTAACTGACCCCAATAAGGAAGCTCGTGAAAGATCGATAGCCTCTTCATACCAGGAGGAGGTTCCTCTCCATTTGCCCTCCAAGCTTGAATCCAGTCACTTGCCTTCAAATATGATGGTGGTGGAGCAAGCTGACCTCCACGTGCGAGATGGTCGAGCGGAAGGTATCGAGCATGACCTTCATAAACATTTTTCCTCATATGTTTGGAGTAGCATGCAAGCAATTTCATACCCGGTCCACAAATAGGACAAGCATGGTACCCACTTGTAACAAGTCCTGCATGCATGCATGAATGTGTTAGTATAAGATGCATGTGAAACAGAGTCATAAAAGCATAATCCCTCATTATACATGTAGAGACACAACCACGTACCTACGCACTCTCCATATCCATGGTACTCATGCATGGTCCACATCAAGATATCCCTCACCAAAATATCATTGGTATGTCTAGGAGCTCTGGAAATATCAAAGACCTGCACTCCTCTCCATAATATCTGTAACTCCTCTATCAAAGGTGCCATGTACACGTCCATATTTTTTGCCTTGTACTTTCCTGGAACAAGTAGTGTAAGCATGAGGTGTCCCTTTTTTATTGTTAGCCATGGTGGGATATTGTAATTCACCATGACTATGGGCCATGTTGACTAAGATGTCGAGCGTAACCCGAAAGGATTCACGCCGTCCATGGCGAGCCCAAGATGTAAGTTGCGTGGCTCCCTTGCAAAGTTCGACCACTGATTATCTATGTGCTTCCAAGCTGCACAATCTGTGGGAATCCTTAATGTGTCATCAGTGGACCGATGAGATGCATGCCATGTCATCAACTCCGCATGGATTTGCATCGAAACATGTGTTGTATTCTTGCAATGATGGTAAAGTGTCTCAAGACCTTTATCGGTATCCGCTCACCTTGCAAATCATCTCTATATCATTGTTCCCCACACTTTGGACAACTAGCCAAATCTCCATACTCACGATGAAAGACAATACAATCATTACGGCAAGCATGGATGGTATCATATTCCATACCCGCCGTTGTTAGCATCTTTTTTGCTTCATCTCTTGATGCAGGCATGGTATTTGGTGCGGGTAACATCTTCTCGAGCAACCTATGACAATTCAAACATACATAGGCTTCGAACAATGATGATTTGGTATACAATATCCAAATGATGATTCTCAAAACAAACAATATCCAAATAATGAGTCAAATTAATGCAAGAGCTAACCTCATTAACATCGAGACACTTGTATCCGACCACCAATACTTTACTTGTAGATTCAAGATTGAGAGACAAGCATGTAGTTTAGACATCCTAGCACCCTCATACAATTGTGTTGATTGCAACTCTCGCACTTTGACCTCAGACTCTGACATCACGTGTACATGGGATGTAGTACCCCTAAAAATGGAATCCATCATGTCAACCATAACCTCGTCATCATCCGAGAGACTATAGTCTTGCTCAAAGTGTGAAGGTATATGCGTACCCTCGTCACCCTCCTCATCCTATTTTAAGATTTCATGTAAATATAAGATCTTGTATTTCCTGGTATCCAATAAGACTCTGCGAACTTAAATAGCTTTGACTTACCGATAGTCGATCAACACGTGCAACACCAACGATGGGTACTGGTTCGAGCTCCTTCCCATACATCCGCAAGTGGCACATGATAATATGACGTTGATGTCGTACTTATTGCTTGCAATGAGTGCAATGATAGTATAACCTCTCCGTAAGCCACTTTGTGCTATCGGGTGTTGGCGCATCATCGGACGATCGCACCTTCCATCTACACTTATTAAATCACAACATAAGTTGCAAGAAAATATATTAACAATTATAAAATAGCATCTATGAGCTTCCCTTCAACTTAGAACAAAAAGTGTCTTAAAGCGTCGCTATATAGCAACGTTTTGCTATGTTCTGTCGCTATATAGTGATGCTTTTAATATAAAACGTTGCTATATAGTGACGAAAAAGCATCGCTGTGGGTTAAAACCGAAACCCGACACGATGCGCGGTGCTTTCTTTAGCACTCTCTAATCTTTCAAGTAAGCAAGGCAATCTCTCCTCCCACCTATTTTTGACGACCTCCCACCTATTTCTGACAACCTCCTACTCTATTCTCTACTCCTCACCCTTCACCTAGCTCTTGTGCTCCCTCTCCACCTTTTCCCCTCTTTGGTTTCTTGAAAGGAAGTTTTTCAAGAGGTGAGTTTGTTTCAACAATGTAGGTTATTTGTTTGTTAGCTTTAGTTTTGTGAGTGCTTCTCCTTGTATTGCTAAACCTATAAACTAGTTTTCATGCTTGTTTTCAAAGGATTGAAACAAAAAATGAGATTTCAAGGAAGAAAGAAGACTCACCTCTTCTAGTATTTTTTGTATTTCTTTTCCTTCTCTTTCTCCTTATCTCCTCAATCTCCTCCTTTCAAGAAGTTACTTTTGTAATCTCCTCCTTCCTCTAACATCTTATTTGAAAAATGGTATGTTTCCGACATGTGTCTTGTATTCCAATAGCTGACTGCATCACTCTTTCTCAACCATGGTCTCTCGAGTATGGCTGGGTAACTCCTAATGTATCTTCAATGTCCACTACATAGAAATTGACGGTGGTGGTCAACCCATTGATAGTGATGGGAAAATCCTCAATGACTCCCAGGGTGGTGAGTCGTCGACCATCTCCTACCTTGATTCGAGTGGAGGAATGCCTTGTGCATTTCAAATTCAATTTCTTCATGATTCGAGGCACCATGATATTACATGCAGCTCCCCCATCAACACACACATTTTTGACACGACAATTATCTATGATGACATCGACTGTATGTGGGTGCCGATCAATTTCTTTAGAGATAGAAGATACCTCTCTTAACTTTTCCTTTTTCTTGCTCCTCCTTGTTGAGAGCCCTTGCTATAGCTCATGTCTTATCTTAGGGCTTAATGCTATTAGTTGAGGGAGCGTGATGCTCAAAGACTGATGAGCAAGGTCCTGAATGACCGAATAGTCCTCTTGCCCTGAGCCGATGGGAAAATCCGAGGGCAACCACTTACTCTTGCGGGATCTTTTAGTCTTCTCTATTGGTGGGTCTACCATCTTAGCATTTGAGGGCTCTGAGAAGGACACCTTCTTCTTGGGGTGGCCCAGTCCCAATTGGAGAGGGGTCCGAAGTGGTACGACTTCTTTTCCCAAGGTCAAGTATCTCTACGTCAAAATCCTCAGTGTCTGATTCACTTAGAAGATTAACCCTTGGAATATTGGGACATTCCGTGCAATAATGACCCCTCTGGTGGCACTCGTAGCATACAACATTAGCACGGTCTCTTGGAGGGCGGTTGGCTTGATTTCTGATGCCCACCATCTCAAGCCAAAGATCATTCAGGGCCTTGGCTAGGTCATTGACTCCAGGTTCTATTGTAGGGGGGGCCTCTTTAGCTGGAGGGGCCGAGGGAGTAGAAAGGAGGGGGGCTCATGGGCAAGGCTAGGAAAATCTTTGAGGCAGAGGGTGAGAATATACACCTTATTGAGGGTAAGCATCTAAGGGAGGACCATACATTTGACGTGGAGGCAGTGGATACATCCTTGATGAGGGGTGGGGGTTATGCCCCTGAGTTAGACCCCCCAGGTTGTTGTTGCAAGAATTGAGGGGGTTGCAGAGGGACAATCATATTCTTTGAAGCGGGGTCAGACTGAACTTTATCAAACTTTTGAGCAATCTCATGTGCTACCACCCTAGTTTCTGGATTCTCCCATTTAAGCTTGAAGCAAAATTTGTCACTTGCTCCTGCTACAAGGTAGCCCAACACATGTTGAGTCATTCCAGCTCAAAATCCGGCATTGTCCTCCTATGTGGCAATTAAATGGTCCAGGAGCACGGCCGCTCGATCCACATATCGACGCGCCGTCTCACCTTCTGACTGCTTCAAGTTTGCCACCTACAGGTACACATTCTCTGGCTCCTCTTCTTTGCCAAAATACTCAATCATCGCTACTGTCAACCTGGGCCAGCTTTGGCGAACGTCTTTGGCCTGCTTTTCATACCACACTTGAGCCAAACCCTCTAGAAATGTGGCAAGAACCAACAGCCATCTGTCTTCAGTAAGAAAGTTGAGAGAAACACAATGGTGCTTGAAGGCCACAAGATACTCATTTGGATTTTCTTCCACCCATCCACAAAACACAGGAATGTTAGCCATGCTTGGAATATGGAAAAGAGAGAGGCAAGATGAGGCTTATCTATGGACAAACAATAGAAAGAGGAAGCTTGAACTGAAAATCGGGTGAAGATACATCCACAAAGCACACATAGGTAGGGTGGGGTGTGACTGGTGTATTGTGAAATACTACACGGGAAGAATCTTCAGCATAGAATAGCACATAGAGAATCTTAAAAGGACCAACCCTCATGATATCACATCCATCTTTACAAGCGAGGGTTAGAGACACAGCGTTGCATGAGGTTGTTCATCAAGGCAAACAAGAATGCCATGACAAATGTCAATAGTTGGAGAGCTTGCACATCACCTTCAGCTTCTTCCAGTTCTTGTAGTCGCCATGCTATTTCTTCAAGGGGTGTGCGGTCTGGCATCCTTCTTTTGAGCGATGTCCTTGAGGACCTTTCTGATGATCTTCTGAAATTGATAAACTCGTATCAAATATGCCCAACACTTAGTTTCATGATGACCACAACCTTTGCATTCCTTACAAATGATCACCCTCCTTCGTGGCTTGTGGCTTTGTTGGGATAGTGCTTCCACTCGCATCATGCATGATTGAAGTACAAGCTTCATGCAAATTGAAGGATCCCAGATGTCATCATCACACCAAGACTAAAATTCGGACAGCCCAAGTTTCTTGGTAGTCCAAGATAGGTAGAAGGAGAGGGTGGGGAGAATTCATCACTTGAGCCAAACATTCAGCACCAAATAAACTTGCAATCCTTTGTTGATAGTTTATCTTTAGACCAAAAAGAATTATAACTTGAAGCTCGAAATGAGGCACAAAAGGTTGATTGGGTACAAATGGATTCCTTGGTCGAAACATTACCAACCATAGCTGAGGCCTAGAAACCTTTGTAGTGAGATTGAGAATAAATCATTCAAGATGAGCTTATCCACAGGAATTAACAAGCAGATGCACCAAATCTCCCCCCAAGCTTGGGGAGCATCCCACCCTTCGATGAAGGACACCCTTTTAATTACCTCTGAAGTAGCAAGTAGCTCAATCACCGCACAATGAGTAGAATTAAAATCAAAGTTCTCCCAGCGTATCAATAGTTCTTCACCTTGAACCAACCACGGTGTATCATCCCACCCATCGTCTCCTTGAACAATGCACTGGACAATCAGCCGTTGAAGGTCGACATGAAGATCAAGAAAGAGATCTCGCTAATTGGTACCCATAATGAGCCGAGGACCACCAGGCACCAAATCCTTAAACTCGTCGAGAAGTGACATAAATATCCACCCTCCTCGTGTGGCGTGCATCCATGAAGTGGACTTGGAAAAGTTTTGAATTGGTGATCTAGCAGGAGATGTGAATAGAGCAAATGAAATGAAGTACTTTTGCTTTTTACAGCAAGAGTAAACTCCCCACAGTTTGAGAGTTACAGTTCCCGAGATCTCAATATATAAACAAAAATCATTACATTTTCAGACTCCCAAGGATGCTTAGGAATTTTTGGTGAACCTTTGACCAAAGGAGTTCTACTTGAAGAAGTAATTAAATGAAGTGAAGAAAGGCTCTCTTAGCATCAACATCTATGTCTTCATGATTCAAAGCTTGACTAACAAGAAAGTTCAGAGTCAGGTTGAGGATGACAACGTCAACTTTATTTCCTCATAGCCTACAGGGACTTGGTAAGAAGTACAAGACCTTCTAGTATGTGATACCCTCCCCTCATGCAAGGATCTCATCGCTCTTCTTATCAGTGAGGAGATGAGACTTGGGTGTAGTTTCTCATCCCACATTCGACAAGAACATGTATGCATTGTAGGTAAGGGGAGAGGTATCTAGAGGCTGCAACTCATAGAGAGGTCATGGTGGAGGGCTATTTGAGAAACCACATAGATGCTAGTGTAGCTAAGTTTAGTATGGACAAGGCTAGCTAGGCCATTGGAAGGGAGATTAGTAGTAGCATCGACAATATGAGGGTCAACATCATGGCTAGAGGTAAGAGGAGCTTTTAGGTGTAAAGAAGAAAGAAAGAAATCTCCATTAATGATTGTAGAAGACCTTAAAGATCTATGAGACAAAGTACAAACACCAAAAGTGACTAGATCTGGATAGCTAGAGAGTCAGGAGAGTGCACAAGGCTAGCTACTCCTAAATTACTATAGGTCATAGCTACAGTCTAATACTAGATCATAACCTATGGGATTTGTAACATTAGTTTAAGAGTGAGAGTCTTTGGGCATGGATTTGTAGTCTCTAATCAATGCTTTCCCATCTTGATAAATTGCCCATTTACCTGCCTTACATGATTCCTTTACTTTGGTGAGTTCATAGTTTGTTTGTTCGAGCTGGATTGGAGTGAGCTCCTAAGATATCCAAATCCTTGTACCCTTTATCTTATGTTTTTGTAAGAGGATCTTAACTCTTGCTATCTTTCCTCTCAATTAGACCTATGCTTGTCTTCCATTTTGGTTGATATTGCATGTATCGTTTTCATCCCATTTGACTTGTGGTAAAAACTCTCTAAAGACTGTTTTAGTAATTTTGAGATGATTCCAAGTTCCAATGTTATAGAAAAATCACTATTACTTTCATGCCATGCTCGAGCTCGAGTTCATGCATGGCCTATAATTCTCAAGTGTTCCATGCTCAAACTTAAGCTGGAGCATTGGTGTATAATGTGTTGAGATATCGAGCTCCACTCGAGATATGCCAGGGTGACCGTTGTGTACTTATGTCACCGACTTGTTAGCTGGAGATGCGATTGGTACACCGCCCACGAATAATAGCTGGATGACAGCTATCCTTATCTACACTAGTTCGTGGCTCAGTTAGTATGCCACCTTAGTTAGTTGAGTTTGGTTTTGAGACCCACATATAGGGTTCTTCTATTTCTTTGTACTAGAGTTCTTTTGGCTTTCACAACTAAGAAGAGGAAAACTGTTTTCAGCCTCCACCTTTGTGTGTATTCCCCCATTTGTGATTGTGAGAAAGCCGCAAGTGAGACTCCTTCCCTCTCTCCCACAATCTTCACATGGTATCAGAGCCTTGTTCGTGGTAAGGAGCTCAAGAAAGCAAGCCAAGTTCGTGGTGTCCTGGTAAGAGGACCAGTGTTGCTTTCCTATTTCGAGTTTGGGAGCAAATCTCTGCAGGTAGCACAGCCAGAAGTGCAGGAGTGCACTGTTTCAGATTGAGACGCCCTTCGCGGTGTGGCGAGAGCGCAGTATATGCTGCGGGATAGGGCAAAGCCCTTGGTGACTTTATTTTTCTAATTTGGGGCCGTTTCGGGGCCCGTTTTGAAGGCGGAAGTTCTTCGCAGGCACTCAGAAAAAGGCCCTGTTTTTGCTGTGCGACCACTGCGCGGCTGGTTGGTGGAAAGGTGCCGCAGAAATTGCATCGTATGCCTGTGTGCAGAGATATTGGGAGTTGCAGATTCATGCCTATTGCCTGTTGATGCGAAATCGTCACTAGAAAGTGACTGTGTGGTGGAATACCACTTTCGTCAGTTTTGCAGATCTGCCCGTGTGAGGCAAAAGCTGTGTTTTTGCAGTGACAGAATATTTTGCAGTGTTCTGTAATGGCATCTGATTCTCTTTCACAGATTGTCACTGAAAAGCTTGACAAGAACAACTTCCAGGCATGGAAGTTTAGAATGACAAATTTCTTGATGGGAAAAGGCTATTGGGAATTCATTACAGGAAATGAAGAAGAACCTGTTCTTCCTGATGTTCCCAGTCAACAGGAAATGCAGGCATTCAAAGGATGGCATGAGAGAGCCAGGAAAGTTATGTACTGGCTGTCTATCAGTATTTCGGACTCCATGATTGTGCATATTCAGGATGCAAATACGCCAAAGGAGGCATGGGATACTTTGGCTAAAATGTACAGCACAAATACGCAGGCCAGGAAAATGCAGCTCAAGCAGGAGCTACACAATGTGCAGAGAGAAAATATGAGCATCAATGACTACCACATGAAGGTGAAGAAAATTGCGGATGCACTTGCTTCCATTGGGTCGCCAGTGGATGATGATGATTTGGTTTCTGTGACCTTGAATGGTCTAGGAAAGGATTATGCACAGTTCCGGACATCCATTGCCGTCCGTGAAAACTTTCCTGATTTTGAGGAGTTGATTGCTCTTCTAATTTCTGAAGAGCAGAGAAATGGTGGTGCATCGTCTTCAGCAGGAACTTCAAAAGAAACTGTCTTCTACTCAAATGCTGGCAGAGGTAGAGGCAGAGGTAGAGGAGGCCGATCTGCAGGCCGTGGTAGAAATCAGAATATGCAGCAAACGCAAGAAAACCAGTCCTATGCAGGAGGACGTGGTAACTCTAGAGGCAGGGGGAGCCAAAGAGGCCGTGGTGGATGGCAGAGAAGCCAAAATGCAAACAGCAACGTTGAATGCTACTATAATTGTGGCAAAATGGGTCATATGGCTAAGGACTGCTACAAAAAGCAGAATGACATTATGAATGGAAAATTGCAGCAAGGCAATTATGCATCTTCTAGCAGGCAGGGTGATGACAGAAATGAGCATCTATTTATGGTGCAGCATATGACCAATTCTGTGACAAGTGCAGAAGAACAAAATGATGTGTGGTATGTTGACTCAGGTGCGTCAAACCACATGACAGGTCATGCAGAATGGATGCAAGATGCAAGGAAGATGGAAAAGCCAGGATTTGTGGAGACTGGTGATGATACTGCACATCCTATTGTGCAGATTGGCAAAATTCCTTTGTCTATGCAGGATGGGAAAAAGAAATACTTGTCTGATGTATTTCATGTCCCGAACATCACCAAGAACCTGGTTTCTGATGGTCAGATGGTTGAGCAGGGCTTGCAGGTCAGATTTAATCCTCATGGATGCTTCGTTGAGGATATGAAAAATAATGGTCGCTTGATAGCAAAAGGAAAGAAGAAGGGCAGGATGTTTACGTTCGATGCAGACATGCCTGAATTGAGTGCAGCAATGTTTGCACATGGGACCGGTGTAGTTGCAGATATTGATATCTGGCACAAACGCATTGGTCATGTTAATATACAGCGACTAAAATCAATGCAAGCCCAAAATATTGTTGCAGGATTGCCTAAATTCAAGGTTGCAGAAATGCACAAGGTTTGTGAATCCTGTCAATTTGGGAAACAGGCAAGGAAACCTTTTCCTAGGCATGTTCAAGAGAGTAAACAGCCATTGGAATTAATCCACTCTAATGTGTGGACTACAAAAGCTGCATCTATTGGAGGCTGTCACTATTTTGTCACATTTATTGATGACTTCAGCAGAAAACTGTGGGTGTATTTTATGAAAAAGAAAAGTGAAGTGTTTGGGCACTTCAAAGCTTTCAAAGCTATGGTTGAAAAAGAAACAGGCCTGCAAATAAAATGCCTAAGGTCAGATGGAGGGGGAGAGTACCTCTCAAATGAGTTTGCAAGGTTCTTGCAGGAGCATGGTATAAAGCAGCAATATTCATGCAGTCATACCCCACAGCAAAATGGAATTGCAGAAAGAAAAAACAGGCATATTGGAGAGGTATCTCGGGCTATGCTAAATGAAAAAGGTCTACCAGATTATTATTGGGCTGAAGCAGTTGCTACAGCAGTCTATATAATGAACAGGACTCCCACTGCAGCAATACATGGCATGACGCCAGAGGAGATGTATACTGGTAGGAAACCAGATATTTCTCATTTGAAGATTTTTGGTTGCATTGCTTATGTCCATGTGCCAGATGAGTTGAGGTCCAAGTTGGATCCAAAAGCTGAGAAGTGCGTCTTTATTGGTTATTCTCTGCAGCAGAAAGGGTATAGATGCTATAACCCTTCTACACGTAAGTTCACAGTGAGCAGAGATGTTGTTTTTGATGAGATGAGCAGCTGGTATAAACCAATAAATGTGATGATTGATGTAGATGCACAAAATGGTAATGCTGCACAGAATGCACAGCAGCAATCACAAAATATCAGTGGACCTGGAGTGTCCTCTACCAGTGGTTCACATACTTCGCCATGGACAGGCAGATTGAGATCAGGAGAATCCCCTCAAGGCAATGCAGAGAGTGGTACGCAGGTATCACGAAAAGGAAAAGAGAAGGTAGATCAGCCCATGTTTGATGTGAATGCAGGTCACTCTTATGTGGATGGTGAATCCAGTGGCTCAGAGCAGAGCATTGATGATGAGTTGGGTATTCCTTCTGTTGTTACACCTGGAGTAAGGAAGACCAGGGATGTTTTGAGAGCACCTGGAAGTGAGCCTATTTTGCGCAGGTCTACCAGGGTTAGGTATCCTGTGGATAGGCTGAAATATGATGGATTTACAGCCATTCACTATGCCTATATGGTCAAAGTGATATAGGAACCAGAACCCACTTCTTTTGAGCAAGCCATGGGAAATGAAAAATGGGAGAAAGCCATGGATGAAGAAATGGATGCCTTGGATGCTAATGCTACATGGGAATTGGTGCCTTTGCCTAAAGGCAAGAATGCAATTGGCTGTAAGTGGGTTTATAAGATCAAGCACAATGCAGATGGTTCTGTGAATAGATACAAGGCAAGATTAGTTGTCAAGGGGTATGCACAGACATATGGCATTGATTATGAAGAAACTTTCAGCCCGGTTGCAAGGATGGCAACCGTAAGAGCAGTCATTGCTATGGCTGCATCAAAGGGATGGTCTTTACATCAGATGGATGTAAAGAATGCCTTCTTGCATGGTGATTTGCAAGAAGAGGTCTTTATGGAGCAGCCAGCAGGTTATGTTCATGCTATTCATCCTGAGTTTGTTTGCAGGTTGAAGAAAGCCTTGTATGGCTTGAAGCAAGCACCTAGAGCATGGTCGGACAAGATAGGACAGTATCTTGTCACTATTGGCTTTCAGATTTCCAAGGCAGATTTCTCACTCTATGTGAGAAAAACAGAGAAAGGGATTATGCTGCTGGTCATTTATGTTGATGATTTGATCATCACAGGTGATAGTGATGAAGATATCCTTCATGTGAAAATGCTATTGAGGCAGAAGTTTGAGATGAAGGATTTGGGAGAGCTGCATTATTTCTTGGGCATTGAGGTGATTAGATCACCAAGTGGGATACAGCTCTTGCAGAGGCAGTATGGATTGGACATGCTGTCCAAATATGGGATGACAGGCTGTAAGCCTATTTCAGTTCCTTTGGAGCAAAATGTGAAGCTGAGCACAGATGCAGGTGAGCTTCTGGAAGACCCTACTATGTACAGACGCATAGTAGGAAGTTTGATTTACATGACTATTACCAGGCCAGATTTGAGCTATGCTGTTGGGTTGGTAAGTCAGTTTATGCAGGCTCCAAGGAAACCGCATTTGGACGCGGCTAGACGCATACTCAGGTATGTGAAGTCCACATTGCAGTATGGACTATTTTATGAGGCTGGGGTTCAGATACAGTTGCATGGATACACTGATGCTGATTGGGCTGGTAGCATTTCTGATAGACGATCTACCAGTGGATATGTGTTCTCTTTTGGGAGTGCTGCAGTCACTTGGAGCAGCAAGAAACAGCCTACAGTTGCCTTGTCGAGCACAGAGGCTGAGTACAGGGGTGCAGCAATGGCTGCATGTGAGGTAGCTTGGTTGCATAAGCTACTCTATGATATGCATCAGTCTATAGATGGGCCGGTTGTCATTTATTGTGACAACATGAGCAGTATACACTTGGCAAAGAACCCAGTCTTTCATGCCAGAACAAAGCACATTGAGGTGCATTACCACTATGTGCGGGAGAAGGTTTTACTAGGTCTTATTGATCTAGTTTATGTCAGCACAGAGGATCAGGTAGCTGACATATTCACTAAAGCATTGGGCGCAGAGAAGCTGCGCAAGTTCAGAGACCTACTTGGTGTGCAGGATTTGGGATTGAGCTCGAGGGGGAGTGTTGAGATATCGAGCTCCACTCGAGATATGCCAGGGTGACCGTTGTGTACTTATGTCACCGACTTGTTAGCTGGAGATGCGATTGGTACACCGCCCACGAATAATAGCTGGATGACAGCTATCCTTATCTACACTAGTTCGTGGCTCAGTTAGTATGCCACCTTAGTTAGTTGAGTTTGGTTTTGAGACCCACATATAGGGTTCTTCTATTTCTTTGTACTAGAGGAAGAGGAAAACTGTTTTCAGCCTCCACCTTTGTGTGTATTCCCCCATTTGTGATTGTGAGAAAGCCGCAAGTGAGACTCCTTCCCTCTCTCCCACAATCTTCACATAATGTTCAATAAAGAGGATAAAGAGAGAGGGAGAGAGATGATCAAATTCATCCTAAAATCAAGGAATTGTCCAAAAATTACTAAAATAGTCTTGGTACTTCCTTCTTAACTCTAAAGTAGACATGTGCTTGTGTGCCATTTTGACTGATATTGCATATATCATTTTGGTCCCATTCAACTTGTCAAACTTCCTTCTTAAGACATATTATTATGTCATCAATATCTTTCTCCTCATCGTCATGAAGGCAACCATATTTCCATCCATTGATGCTCAAGGTCATCTTATTTTGGGCTCCTTTTGGGCTCTAGTTTCCTGTTCTTTTTCCATTAAAGCACAAAGACAAGGGTCATTTAAATATTGTGGGATCCAAGGCCATTGGATTAAAGAAGCTACAAGAAGATGAATGACATAAGGATAGGAAAGATCCTTAGAGCAACTAGTGTGATCAAATGCTCTTGGTCCAAAGAATGCTGCAAGATAAGGCATAATGATGTAGGGATAGGAAAGTTGCCTTAGAGCAACTGTGCATCCATAGACCAATATAAGAGTGGCAAGAATGATGAACTCCTCTTCATTACTCATGTTATGGCTAGCTTAGTTAACATAGGCCCAAAGTATTAGTAGACTACATTCAGAATATCCAACCATATGATGCTTGAGAGGAATGGTTTAGTACAATTGAGCGAGTAAGAAAAATCCCTCTTTATGTTCATAGGGGATGACTCATAACATTTGATTACTGACATAGGTAGCGTACCAATCAAGTTGTTGTTCAGTGATATCAAGTCACGTTGTGATGTGATTCGTGTCCCAAACATTGCCAATAATCATTTCTTATTTGGTCACATGATAGATTGTAATTTAGAGGTTTGTTTCAACATGCAGGGATGCCTTATTGGAGACCTGTCAATGGGAATATGCTAACTCCTAATGGTAGAAAGATTGGCAGAATGTTCATTGCTAGAGGATGTCAATATGTCAAACATGTATGTAAATATGTATAAATTGTGTAATGGATGGATCTCAAACATTAGATAAGGCCAAAGAGGACTAGATATATGAATTGTCAAAGGCTCAAGGCCTTCCCCACATAAAAAATTGTTAGTGGACTACCTAAGTTTAGGAGTTACAAGAGCTTTAGGTGTATCTAGGACACCAATTGGAAATTAATCAAAACAACCATAGGGGCAAATAACTCATAGCATTCTTTGTTGAGAGGAAGAGAAAGAGGAGAGAGATGGACACAAGAGTTGCTCCTAAGGAAGTGATTATATTCATAGATCATAGGCATATATATAGTTGAGGACTAGGCTAAGTTAGGGCAAGCTATATATAGCTCTAACACCCCGACTCAAACTAGGTCCTCTAGCTACAGATGAAAAAACCCTTGGGGAGTACAAGGAAATAGCCCGAGCCACTATATATATCTATGTGAAAATATATATACAAAGGATGGCCATATGCGAGTTTGAATAATACAGTGTAATGTTGGATGATATAGTGCAAATTGCATGTGGATAGTACAAAGGCATAAGACAAGCACTTGTCCATAGTACAGCGCAAAGTATAGTTCTACGTTTGATGCATGAATATAGTGCAAAATATGTGTGAAAAATAGAAAAATCTACCTAGAAATATCAACTTGTTTGACATAGTGATGATGCATAATCTAGGCTTGAGATCTTCACGTTCGATGTTTGAGCTCTTCATATGAATAGTGGAGCTTGTTGTCTCCAAGTTCAATTTGGTCAGACCTCCTCAAAACTTTATAATCATGCCTTCATGTTTTTCACAATTCATCCACCTAAAATGACCAATTTCATGTAGTGTATATGAACACATCAAATATTCAATGTCCTTTTCTATTGTTTCAGGGATAAATGTATGAGGAAATTGCTTTAGCCACTCCAAAGATGGGTATGGAGGGTGATTTGAGATGTCCACAAAGCCAGGGTTGAAATGTCTGTTGGGTAGTGTTAGAAAACTATAGCAACACAATAGGAAGGCCCATAAAGATCCTACAAATCAAGAACCAATAATGATCCAAAAACACAACAAGCATCCAGGCATCCGAAAGTATTTGATTTGAGATGTCCACTTAGCCAGGGCTGAAATGTTGCTTGCGTAGTGTAAGAAAGCCGTAGTAACACAATAGGAAGGCCCATAAATATCTACGAATCAAGAACCAATAATCCAAAAACACAACGAGCAACCGGACATCTAGAATTACTGAGCAACTGGGCATCCTAGAAGTACCAAATAACTGGGCAGCTGTAAGTACTCAACACTTAGAAATACGAACAATTGGGCATCCCAGAAGTACCGAAAAACTGGGTAGTCAGAAATATCGAACAACCAAAAATATAACGAGCATAATCCATGCACATATGTCAAGAGGCAAGATGGTATGGATTAGACACAACTAACATAATCATAGGTGGAAATGTTCAATAACAAACTCCTTATCCGGAGTACCAAACAACCGAAAATACAACGAGCATAAGCCACACATGTATGACAAGAGGCAGGCTTGTGTGGATTAGACACAACTTACATAATCTTAGCAAGAATGAAATAACAACCTCTTCACATCTGGAGTATCGAACAACTGGGAAGATGAGCATCTGAGATTACAAAGAACATCCAGAAGTAACCAAGAAAATGGGCATCCAATAACAGTGATCACGTCCAAACAAGTACTCAATAGTAATCCATATGTGCCACGTACAAACAAGTACTTAATAAATAATCTAGAAGTAACTAAGAAAATGCGCTTCTGGGAATGGTGATCACTTCCAAACAAGTACTCAATAGTAATCCATATGTGCCACATCCAAATGAGTACTTAATAAATAATCCATATGTGCCATGTCCCAATGAGTACTCAAGAAGTAATTTATATATGTTCATTTGAAAGACGTTGAGCCTTGCCACGTCCAAATGAGTACTCAATAAGTAATCCATATGTGTCCATCGTGAAAGCTAGATAAATATGTGTCACCATTTTTTTAAATAAAAATACATACTTTTTTACTAAAGATCGCATCTTAACGCTCTAAATTCAAAAAAACATGGTTCTTTACACTAATTGATGACTGGAAGATCACAGCATGGTACACGCTCTTACCGCACGGTACCATGATGGAAAATACTACGCGGTGTCTAGCCATACCAAACGGTATTAGTTGGTCTACATGGTCCGTGGTCTATATCGACAGTAATTATTAGGGCATCAATCAACACTGTCAGTAACGTTCTTGTACCGTGGGATACATGTCCAATCGGCACATGTGACAACTTGGATTTGTTGGAAAACTGAAAGGAAAGCAAAGAGTGGACACAAACTCAGAATACTTGCATTACTTGCTTTTAGAATGAAGAAGAGTGAGGTCCTTAAGTAGGCACCTCATACATGCTCACTGACATCACTGATGACTTCAGAGCTCCACAATCATCTCCTCAATCTGCTCCTAGATTCTCTCAATCATCCTATGTGGCTCTCCACCACCTAACTGTGCTTGTGGGCACCTAACTGTGCCTCTAGCACTCACACATAGAAACATAAGGTGTGCCTGAGGCATACACCTTGAGATATCCCAACAAACCCCCCCTCAAGGGAATGCCTCAGGCTATGTCAAGGATACATCTAGTCTCATAGTTTCTCATGCCATCTCATGGTGGTCAAGGATTAATCTATGGCTAGGTTCTCATGCTAGCAAGGGTTCCCATGGGTGTAAGGTAAACAAAAGGGATACAAAAAGACCTTCCAATGGTTATCTCCCCTGCATGTACATGCACACAATGTCTGCAGGAGGTACCATGGAGCAAAACATACACATGGCCTACATCATAAGGTGACCAGAGGTGTTTACAAAACACAATAGTTTATTTTCATTCATTTTGGAGGACTATCCAGGCTGAGTACCTTGACATAAAAAGAGAGATCTGGAGCATACATAGAGATGTTTTAAATGCATAATCTTCATGGGATGCCTCATCTTGTGGAGGCAAAATATCCATGTCAAGGCAAGGTCTTACTACATGGGCAGTGTCTAGTGCCTTATAAGATGGTACTATGATAGAACAAGTGGATCTGAAAGTCATATCCTTCAAGAGAACAATTATCTTGTCATCTCCATAGTTGTGTAGAGAAGCATATCTTAGGTGTCTGACCTTCATCTTTTTCTTGTACTTGGAGTCAAATAAAAGTGCCATGAGAGGGTAAATCTCTGTAGTTGCTTCCTTTTTGGCAACCATTGTTTTGGCAATCTTCAACAAGGAAGTCAGGTTGGCATTTTCATCCTTTGTAGCATAACAAGACATTGCTTTATGTTTTGGCTTTTCACATATTTTGCATAAGCAAGCCATGAGAGGCTCTAACCCAGGTATTGGGTAGTGTCTTCTCTCTTACAGGGCTTAGAATAACAACTGAAATGCTTCAAAATGTAAGCATTTAATGTAGCAAAGTCTTGTGACCAAATTTCAAACAATGATGCTTTCACTTACATGCTTCATAGAAGTGGCTAAAATGAATACTTTCCAATCAAAACCAGGTCTAGAAATTCAAAACAAAACTGAAGCCACACTTGTACTGAAGTTATTGAAAGATTCAAAAAACCAGAAATGCTAGAGTAGCATTTTATGTAGCATCATCTTCAAAAACTTGTCCAAAACTGTCAAAACTAAAAAGCTAAACTTGGAGGGCTTGTAGCTCACTCTTCAAAGCAAGGAAAAGAGGGCTTTCTGAAGCAAAAGAAAGCTCATATACCAGAGAGGGTCCAGCACAGAGGTTGGACGAAATGGTGCGCACTTTTGCCCGGGAGAGTTGCTACACTCTGAAACTAAGTTTTGACAATTTCTCCCTCGTTACTGAACCAAATGACCTGAAAAATGGCTCAAAATCTTTATCTTGAGGTCGCCCATCTACTCCTAAGAGGGCTCAGGCAATGGCAAAGCAGGTAGGGAGTATTGAGCAACAAAAGAAATTCGTTTTTTGGAGAATGGCAGCCACCACAGACGTTTTTTCTTC
Source organism: Dipteris shenzhenensis (assembly GCF_047967505.1). Classification (NCBI taxonomy): domain Eukaryota; kingdom Viridiplantae; phylum Streptophyta; class Polypodiopsida; order Gleicheniales; family Dipteridaceae; genus Dipteris; species Dipteris shenzhenensis. The sequence continues at coordinate 48,342,749 of NC_141605.1, read as the reverse complement.
AATTGCTTGCAGGTGGAAGTTTGCCTATACTAGAGGCGTTTCCAGCTCAGAGGGTCTGGGCAATGGTCGTTTGTAGGTGGAGAACCAAGCTCTCAAAGATTTTGGGAAGAAAGAGGAAAATGGAGAAGAAGAAGATGAAGAAGAAGATGATGATGTGGCAGAAATGGGCTCAAGGGGGATCAAAGGGCTCTGATACCATGTTGGAAAACTGAAAGAAAAGCAAAGAGTGGACACAAACTCAGAATACTTGCATTACTTGCTTTTAGAATGAAGAAGAGTGAGGTCCTTAAGTAGGCACCTCATATATGCTCACTGACATCACTGATGACTTCAAAGCTCCACAATCATCTCCTCAATCTGCTCCTAGATTCTCTCAATCATCTTATGTGGCTCTCCACCACCTAAATGTGCTTGTGGGCACCTAACTGTGCCTCTAGCACTCACACATAGAAACATAAGGTGTGCCTGAGGCATACACCTTGAGATATCCCAACAGGATTGTCCGATTGGGAAGGATATGAAATCTTGTACGTTGAGATACTGCGTGGTATAGGAAGGGTACCGGCAATGCTTGTGATAAAATCTATAAAAGGACCCCTCCACCACCACTATCACCCTGCAAAACTATCACTTTCATGTCGCAACTCCTGCCTTCAACTTTCGGTGAGCTCCTAGAGCTTTTAGAGTCAGTTAGACGGGCTAGGTGATGACCCGACTTGGCCGGTCAGACTCACCTCGCCTGGCTGATTGTGAATAGGTTGTTTGAGAGAGGGAAAGAGAGGGATTGAAAGAGAGAGAGAGGAAAGAGATGGAGGGAGAGTAAAAGAGAGAGAGGAAAGAGAGGGAGAGAGAGATTAAAAGAGAGACAGGAAAGAGAGGGAGAGTAAAGGGAGAGAGGAAAATAGAGAGAGGGAGAGTAAAAGAGAGAGAGGGAGAGATGTTTGTTTATGTCTCAGTCATGCCAAGAGATGATTCATTTTAGTCGACCATACTCTCCTCGCCTTGACTGATGTGTATAATAATAGTAAAGATTGAAGCTGGGTGATGTCTTCATCTGCCAGCTATTTCCCCCCCGTTTTGATCTTCTTATATATCATATCTATTTAGGTACAAAGGTGTTAGTAGAGCTGAGTTTTATCTGGATGACGGCCCACTTTAACCGGTTGGCCGGTTCCTCTTGATAAAAATCTTCCCAATCGGATGTGTGATTGGCAAAGCTGATCTAGATCATCTTGGTTATGTGATGCTATTGTGACGCCAAAAATTGATATTTTTAACTTGGCATTGATATTGTTTTTCTCTATGTTTGATAAGGGTTTGAGTATCAAGTGATAGCCTAGCGGCTCTCACTTATTTCTATTTTCTATGATATTGTATGGGATTGAGAGGATGAGTGGAATGGCTCATTGTAAATACCATAGGTATGAATTATAAATACCTTGGTATGGGGTGAGAGTTATTTGTGTATGGGATATTATGAGTTTTTTAGAAGATAGAAAGAGTGAGTCATATAAAGAGGTGGGCTCATGTCCATGTGTTCCAATAATATAAGAGAGGCCACATGCCAAGCGTGTGGAAGGCATGTGGAGGAGTGTGAAGTCAAGAGGAATCCTTCTAGAACTCCTATGTGGAATAAGGAGGATGTGGACATGTGGAAAAGAGAGGGTCCCTATGGGCTCCATGTGGGGAGACTCTTGACTTTCTCAATATTTTAAGAGTCTTGAGCATCTTTTGATGGGACACATGGCAAGAGTAGCCAAAAAGGACATGGATGGTGGACTTGCTTATGTGGTTGATGGGGAAAGGAATCTACAGGCCAGCAATTGTAAATGGGTGAAGGAGGGTAACAAAATCTCTATAAAAGGAGCCCTCCTCTCCCTTGTTCATCAGAATCTCTTCCACCATTAGGCCTTATGTTGCTGTAGTTCTAGTCTCCCCAAGCTTCTTCCATGAGCCTTCTCTCCCTCTTGTAGATATTCTCTTATGTAGACTCTTGAGTCCTTCTCTCTCTAGTTTATTCTCTTTCTATGAGTAGTCTTGGAGCTTTCGCTCCCTCTTGTATGTATGAAACCTCTTCTTCTCCCTTGTGTTTGTAGTGTTGAAGTGGATTCTCACTCTATTTGTAATAAAGGTCACTTCAGGTTCTCTCTCTCTTGACTGTCTCTTCCCTTTTCTTTCTTTCAAAGCCTTAAAAGTTCTTTCTATTCGACTGCTCACTATGCACACATGGTCCCTCTATTTCCCGAGTCACCATGCAAACTTCTTCCCCTCTTCTAGGCGAAATCTATGAGGGGTGGATCGTTGATGAAGGTGGAGTCTTGAGGGAGCATATGGCTCAGGCGAAATTAGCCTGGGTGGAGGGTAGTTTTAATGACAGTTTGAACCCCTGTTAGTGTTTTGCTCATACCTTTCTGCTCGATAGTCTGATTGTAATGAAATTTATATCAGCATGAAGCTCTCTTCAAGGCGCATGTTCCTATATAATCAGATCTTGAATCAGATACTGCTGCAAAAAGTTATGAGTCTCTATGTTTGACAGTCTATTTGCATGATAGTTTTTACCCCCTTCTAGTAAACTGTCCATATCTCTTCAACCGTGTATCTGTTTTCAATGAAACTTATATCAGTGCGAAGCCCATCTCAAGGCGCATCTCTTTATGTACTTGAATCTTTGATATCGTGTCTCTACTGAAAGTTATAGGCCTCTGTGTCTAATGACAGTTTGTAGAGTGTTTTGAGCTAAGTATAAAGGTGTCTATGAAGGAGGTGCAATGTTTCCTCGGAATCTACCCATCCGACCTAATCAGACCCTTCAAACTCCTCGATATATATCAGTTCATGTCATGTTGAGCCGCAAGATCTTCTTTCAACAACGTATCGCACTTCTCTTTGGTGCAGACCGGCTCGCTGAGATTATGGCCTCTGCTGATCCTTTCCTTCTCCCTATGCTTGACTACAACATCACTTGGGATGTTACCATCTTCATTCTCATCTAAGGGAGGAAAGTATGGTGTGGTATCTTGGCATAAAAGCTTCTTTCTAATGTCTCATTCTCAATGATAAGTATCTTTGGCAGTCAGTTCGAATGCTGTAGGAAGTGAAGAGGTGCGTGAAGTTTATTACCCCCAACTTCATGTCACATCTTTTGGTGGAGACGCTGGGTACGTTTGGTATTGGATTCATCCCACCTTACTAAACAGTCTCGGGTGTACTTGATTGCATGTTATGCCTAGAAGAGGCATGTGTTTGTGTGAGATAAAGAAGATGCCTGGAAGAACTCCGTTAGAAGAGATTGCAGCCCGTTTAAGAGAACTTGAAGATTGTGAAGGTGATGCTTAAGCTATTCGCATAGTCATCATGATCATATCCTTTATGTTTGCACTGTTGAATATGTTGGTGAATCGACAACGCCGACAGCAGGCACAATGATAGATTGGGGATTGTTCCATGCACTGGCAGCTTGGTGTGAAGAAGAGTTGAGTCTTTGGGTAGTTTTCAACTATAACAGTGGAGTGGTGATTCTTAATGCTTTCAACTTCTTTTGCTATGCAAATGATGAAGATTACAATATCTTGAAGCTTTTATGTGCACTTCCTATTGTAAGAAGGGTGATTCTAGAATGCATGTATACACAATGTTTTCATGGTGCTGGTTGGTCACTTATTTTTGAATATTTTGTTGAGGATCACATGGTGGAGGGTTTTCAACAAGTGGTTATGCATAATAAGTTGGTCTTGGTATACTAAGGCTCTGTGGGATCTTGTTTGGATCTTGTTTGGCATATTATTTGGATCTTGGTGTTTCCTTTTTGTGTTTCATCATGGTGAAGATTCCAGTGTTTCAAGGGACCCAAGGGGAAGACCCGGAGTCTTATCTTCGGGATTTTGTTCGAGGATGCCGGCTTTCTGGATGGTCCATGAAGGATCGGGCAGATATTTTGCCTGATTTTCTTGAAGGTGTAGCCTTGAGTTGGCATGAGACCTTGCCGGACTCTACCAAGGAAGACTGGGACCAAGTGGTGGCAGCAATGAAGCAGAGATTTGGGCCAGTGGAGTCACCAAATGCTTTGATGTTGCAGTTGGACCGGTTCTGTCAAGGAGAGGGTGAGTTGGTCTCTGCGTTGGCAATCCGATATGAAACTTTATGGACAAAGTATGAAAGGGTAGCTTTGCGAGCTGTGGCATCGGCATCATCGGCCCCTCAAAGTCTCTCAGGGATGGAGCACTTGAAGATGAGCAAATTTGTTATGGCTTTGGAGCCTCGTCTTCGCTCAAAAGTAATGATTAAAGATCCGACAACATACATGGAGGCACTTCGCATTGCGACCAAGAAAGAAGCTTCTCTAAAGATCGAATCCTCTTTTGTGTCTTCAACAGCTTCAACTTCTAAGGTGGAGGTAATGGGCACTCCTCAGGTACCAAAGTCCTCTGAGTTAGTAGATTATAATATCTCCCAAGTGATGGCAGAGTTTGCTGATTTGAAATTGCATTTGGTTAATGCACGACAACCTAGAGCACCAAAGAGTGAAGATAGGCCTCGAGATAGGAGTGGGGTCACTTGCTATGAATGTAATGAAAAAGGTCACTATCGCCCCGAGTGTCCTAGATTGAGAAAGAAAGAAGAAAAACAAGTATCCTTGTTAGAAGCTTCTTCAGGGGATGAGGAAAGAGAGGTAATGATGGCTAAACGGGGGCGTGGTAAAGCAAAAGAAGAAGAAGAAAGCAAGGAAGAAGTAGATGAGGAACATCAGGAAGAGGAACACCATAGTAAGAAAAAGAAGGCATCTAGAAGGAGAATTAGCCAGTCAGACTTTCCTTTAGGACAAGGAATTCAAAGCTATGACTTGTTGTCCGACCTTAAAGAAAAGGAAGCTCATATTACCTTTGGTCAATTACTTGCTTTGTCTCCAAAAATATGGAAGGAATGGGGAAAACTAGCAAGCACAAGAGTGTCAAAGAAGAAAAAGAAGAAAAGTGCCATTCCTGTTGTTCAAAAGGTAGATATAGATGTTGGTGATGATGTACCTGTGGTTGATGCGATCATTGATGGTCAAGTGATTTCTAATGTGTACATTGATGGAGGTGCATCGATTAATGTCATGAGTGAGAAGACCATGATAGATGCTGATTTAAAATACTCTAGTACTACCTCTCCTTATCGCATCAAATTGGCTGACAACACTAGGGTTAAGACCTTGGGAGTTGTGAAGAATCTAGAAGTGGATGTATGTGGAATTTCTGTGCCGACTACTTTTCAGGTGATCCCTACCAAGCCAGATGCACGTGCCTATCCATTGATTTTGGGAAGGCCTTGGCTACGCAAGGTGAAGGCTGTTCAAAAGTGGGATACTGGAGAATTGATTTTGCAGGGAAATGATAAGAAGGTGCGCTACAACATCAGAAGCCGCAAAAAGGAAGTTGTCAAGGAGGAGTCTTCAACATCAGAGAGTTCAAGCTTTGACTTAACCGATGAAGAAGAAGAGATAGGGTGTAGCTCCGAGGAGTCCAACTCAGAGGGTGAGGTGGAAGGAGTGGCCTTTGGTCTTTGTCTTGGTGCTGATCGGGATGAGTCAAGAAGGAACAAGGTGGTGGTGCAAGAAGATCCTGTAGAGACACTTCATGTCGAGGATGTGGAGCATACTAAACGACGCCAACGCAATGAAGAGCTTCTTGGTGATTCTCTATCAGGTAGTGAGAAGCTCCAGTACTTGGATATGCTAGATGATTTTCCATGTCTCTTTGCAACAAGCTATTCACAGGTTCGACCGGTCTCTCTTGTGGAGCGCAAGATTGAGTTGAAGCCAGAAAGCAAGCCAGTTGTGCAACGCTTAAGGCGATTGGGGGTGATCCAAGCTGAGGCACTAAAGAAAGAGGTAACACAACTACTTGAGGTGGGATTCATCTTTCCTGTTGATGATTCAGAATGGATATCTCCTGTAGTTGTCACACCAAAGAAAGGAAATAAGTGGCGAGTTTGTGTGGACTTTCGTCCTTTGAATGCATGCACTAAGAGGGATCATTTTCCTTTGCCATTCCAAGATGAAATACTAGACCAAGTTGCAGGGCATGAGATGTATTCTATATGTGATGGGTATTCTGGGTACTTTCAAATTCGTATTCGGGAGGAAGATCAAAAGAAAACATCATTTGTCACACCTTGGGGAGTTTTTGCTTACAGAGTGATGCCTTTTGGGTTGACCAATGCACCAGCTACATTTCAAAGGTTCATGAGTCAAGTCCTGGAACCTTACTTGGGATAGTTCATAAGGGTGTTTTTGGATGATTTTTGCATTTATTCTCGATGCATAGATCACATGGAGAAGTTAAAGATGGCCTTAGCTAGGATTGATGAAGCAAAAGGGTGTCTAAATCCTAGCAAGTGTCATTTGGCTCAAACAAAAGTAGTCTTATTGGGGCATATTGTGTCTCAAGAAGGCTTGCAAATGGATCCTGACAAGGTTCAAGCATTCATGGCATTACCAAGTCCTGAGAGTGTCACTGGTGTTCGCAGAATTCTAGGAAAGAGCAAGTATTATCAACGCTTTTGTGATGATTTCACAGAGATAGTGCATCCCATGAACTTGTTGACAAGAAAAGGAGTTCTTTCCAATGGGGTATGGAGCAACAAGAGTCTTTCTAGCAACTTAAGGGGGCCATGAGTAAGGGCCCAATATTGAAGCCCCCTGATTGGTCTCAAGACTTTTATGTAAATCCAAGTGTATCTTTGCATTCAGTTGGTGCTGTATTGCTACAAAAAGGAGAGGTAGGTAGAATGCAACCCATCTATTATGCCAGTCGACAACTTACAGATGTGGAAACAAGGTATGAAGAAATGGAGCAGCAAGCTCTCTCTTTGGTGTTTTCTGTCGAAAGTTTCGCTCCTATTTATTACCTCGACCATTTTTCTTCCTTACCTCTCAGTCTGTATTAGCATATCTAGTTCGCAAGCCTAATCCTGGGGGGAGATTTACAAAATGGTTGTCGAAGCTTCAAGAGTTCTCTTTCTCTTTTGTCACTAAAAATACCACTAGGTCCACTATGGCAGATTTGCTCACAGGGCGGGAGGATCTAGGAGAAGAAAAGAAATGTAAGGAGAACATTAAAGATGAAAGGGATACACCACCAATAGCTTTTGTTTTGTATTTTGATGGGGCTTTTAGTCCTTCATGCCAACAAGGAGCCGGGGGGATAGTCTTGATGAATCCTGAAGGTCAAGAGGTATGGGCAAGAGGACAAGAGCTTCCAGGTATCACAACTAACAATGCAGCTGAGTATAATGCTTTGATTCTTGGTTTGGAGGGTTGTCTTCAAAGTCAAGTTAAAGAATTGGAAGTAAGAGGAGATTCTTAGCTTATTATAAAGAAAATGCAAGGGCATTACCAGACAAGAAGTCCTCATTTGAAGGAGCTTAATCAAAAGGCTATGGCACAATGTAGTCGCTTTGATTTTTGCAAGTTTGTTCATATAAACAGAAAAGAAAATCAAAGGGCAGATGAGTTAGCTAAAGCCATTGTAGTGCCAGACCGGGGGGTGGTTTCTTGGGTAGACACTGGATGGCCAAAACTACAAGATGTTTAACAATATGTGGAAGAAGGCATGTTTCCTCGAGGGTTAACTCCACAACAGAAGCAGAGATTGGTTACTTTTGGCCACGCCTCCATAAGGATGTATATGAATGTCACGAATCGAACCTATCAACTTGAGGATGTTGATGGCATGGTGATACCCAGACGCACCAATGAGTATCGCCTTAAATTCTTCTATGCTCGACCACCTTGAGGGCCAGCAGACCCTCTCTGTACTAGAGAGGATCTGCTGGGGGGGGAAAGATGTGACGCCAAAAATTTATATTTTTAACTTGGCATTGATATTGTTTTTCTCTATGTTTGATAAGGGTTTGAGTATCAAGTGATAGCCTAGCGGCTCTCACTTATTTCTATTTTCTATGATATTGTATGGGATTGAGAGGATGAGTGGAATGGCTCATTGTAAATACCATAGGTATGAATTATAAATACCGTGGTATGGGGTGAGAGTTATTTGTGTATGGGATATTATGAGTTTTTTAGAAGATAGAAAGAGTGAGTCATATAAAGAGGTGGGCTCATGTCCATGTGTTCCAATAATATAAGAGAGGCCACATGCCAAGCATGTGGAAGGCATGTGGAGGAGTGTGAAGTCAAGAGGAATCCTTCTAGAACTCCTATGTGGAATAAGGAGGATGTGGACATGTGGAAAAGAGAGGGTCCCTATGGGCTCCATGTGGGGAGACTCTTGACTTTCTCAATGTTTTAAGAGTCTTGAGCATCTTTTGATGGGACACATGGCAAGAGTAGCCAAAAAGGACATGGATGGTGACATACTTGCTTATGTGGTTGATGGGGAAAGGAATCTACAGGCAATGGGTGAAGGAGGGTAACAAAATCTCTATAAAAGGAGCCCTCCTCTCCCTTGTTCATCAGAATCTCTTCCACCATTAGGCCTTATGTTGCTGTAGTTCTAGTCTCCCCAAGCTTCTTCCATGAGCCTTCTCTCCCTCTTGTAGATATTCTCTTATGTAGACTCTTGAGTCCTTCTCTCTCTAGTTTATTCTCTCTCTATGAGTAGTCTTGGAGCTTTCGCTCCCTCTTGTATGTATGAAACCTCTTCCCTTGTGTTTGTAGTGTTGAAGTGGATTCTCACTCTATTTGTAATGAAGGTCACTTCAGGTTCTCTCTCTCTTGAGTGTCTCTTCCCTTTTCTTTCTTTCAAAGCCTTAAAAGTTCTTTCTATTCGGCTGCTCACTGTGCACACATGGTCCCTCTATTTCCCGAGTCACCATGCAAACTTCTTCCCCTCTTCTAGGCGAAATCTATGAGGGGTGGATCGTTGATGAAGGTGGAGTCTTGAGGGAGCATCCTGCTCAGGCGAAATTAGCCTGGGTGGAGGGTAGTTTTAATGACAGTTTGACCCCCTGTTAGTGTTTTGCTCATAACTTTCTGCTCGGTAGTCCGATTGTAATGAAATTTATATCAACGCGAAGCTCTCTTCAAGGCGCATGTTCATATATAATTAGATTACTGCTACAAAAAGTTATGAGTCTCTATGTTTGATAGTCTGTTTTCATGACAGTTTTTACCCCCTTCTAGTAAACTGTCCATATCTCTTCAACCGTCTGTCTGTTTTCAATGAAACTTATGTCAGCGCGAAGCCCATCTCAAGGCGCATCTCTTTATGTACTTGAATCTTTGATATCATGTCTCTACTGAAAGTTATAGGCCTCTGTGTCTAATGACAGTTTGTAGAGTGTTTTGAGCTAAGTATAAAGGTGTCTATGAAGGAGGTGCAATGTTTCCTCGGAATCTACCCATCCGACCTAATCAGCCCCTTCAAACTCCTCGATATATATCAGTTCATGTCATGTTGAGCCGCAAGATCTTCTTTCAACAACGTATCGCACTTCTCTTTGGTGCAGACTGGCTCGTTGAGATTATGGCCTCTGCTGATCCTTTCCTTCTCCCTATGCTTGACTACAACATCACTTGGGATGTTACCATCTTCATTCTCATCTAAGGGAGGAAAGTATGGTGTGGTATCTTGGCATAAAAGCTTCTTTCTAATGTCTCATTCTCAATGATAAGTATCTTTGGCAGTCAGTTCGAATGCTGCAGGAAGTGAAGAGCTGCATGAAGTTTATTACCCCCAACTTCATGTCACACTATTATATGTTTTATGTTCTTACATCCACTAGTTGATAGATTGACACGCGATAGTGACTTTATGGAATTTGCTCATAGTGATTGCTATAGTAGTAGATTATGCTGCAAGAAATGTTCATGATGTTGCATGTTGCTTTTGAGTGAAATTTAGTTTACACCTGCATTGTGTATTTTGAATGTTCTTAAGTTTGCAAGTGTTGTCTCTGTGCCAACATGGACTTAGGTAGAACAGGATGTGTGTGTAGAGTAGTGGCAAAGCTTCACTTGTACTTACATAAAGCTAGAAATAATCCCTCTTAGAAATCCAACTTGCACGTTCTACATGCAAGTTCTACATGCGAATTCTACATGTAACTCCTACATGAAACTCCTACATGCGAGTTCTACATCCAAGTTCTACATGCAAGTTCTACATGCAACTCCTACATGTGAATTCAACTTGCAACTCCTACATGCAACTTCTATATGCAAGTTCTACATGTAGAGAGAGAATATCTTACAAGTCCTACATGCAGAGAGAGAAGCTCTCCAACTTATATAAATACCCGATAATGGAATGAATCCCACACTCTTTGGGGCATTGTGTTGATTTCTACTTTGGTGTTCCATAATTATCTCAAGTATCCATGCTTCCTTGCACTCCACGTCCAAAAGCATGTCCTAACCTTGCAACTCCTCCTTCCCTCTCCTCCAACCTTTTAACCCATCCTCTCTCTCTCCTCCTCCCTCCTCCTCTTCCCTTCTCCTCCTCCCTCCTCCTCCTCCTCCTCCCTCCTCCTCCCTTCTCCTCCTTCCTCCCTCTCCTCCTCCCTCTTCCTTCTCCTCCTCCCTCTTCCTTCTCCTCCTCCCTCTTCCTCCTCCTCCTCCCGCCTCCTCCCTTCTCCTCCTCCTCCTCCTCCTCCTCCCTCCTCTCTCTTCTTTCCCCCATGCTCTTACACCTTCTTCCTCTCCCATTCCGATGCTCCCCCTAAACCCTTAGTTCCTCAACCCTTAACCTCCATGATCTACAAGGGAGACAAGTTCCCTACCATGTACTCTACCCTAAACCTTGGAACCTCTTCTAACCTTGGAACCTCTTCTAAACTCTGGAACCTCCTTTTAAACCCTGGAACCTCTTCTAAACAAAGGCAAAAGTCTTCATTACCTCAACCATGATAATGCACGTCCCTTTCACACATGCATGTGTATGTTTGCTTACCACACTTAAGCCTACGTCTCTCACTGAAATATGACTCGAGGTCCTAAGCTACACACATACTACAAACGACAACCCCGATATATTTGTGGGTGACAAAAAGCCTCGGAACCCTGCATACTGAGAATACCTTACTCTTCCTGCGAAAGCCATGGGAAAGAGCCAACATTTGGCACCACTACCTAGGAGACTAGCATTTCAAGTAAAGAGTAAACACATGCAGGTATGTGTAAAAAACAAACTACTTCGAACTTTCATGAACATATCACCTAAGAGCTAAGAGAGCTAAAATTTTTCCAACTCAAGTTTTTTTTTAAAAAATTCCTAGCTGAAAGTCTTCCCTACCAATTTAGGAAAATGCATGTTTTCTGGAAAAATAGCACCTTCAGAAATAAATCAGACCATGTGATGGTTGTCAGAGTATAGAGCTTAAATTTTGAACATTTCTCCTTTTTACAGAAGCATAATCTGACACAACCACCAAAAGTTATGGGCAATCAATGATTAAAGGTTCCAAATGCCATAACCCAAAATAAAAATTAAAACCACCTTCCTAGTCAAATGAGGACAAATTCAAAGCTACACACCTCCTTCTTATAAAGGAGCGCCCATCCCTCTCATACTTTTTCTTTCACATCTTGCCTCCATCCTCTTCCCCATTCCAAGCCCTACGCAAGACACTCCTCCCTCTCCATCGACCACCACCCTACTCCCATCGTGACTTAGCCCATCTCACAGCGATAACCTAGCCATCCACCCACTCTCCATTGTTCCTCAATGATCCTGTTACATCGAGAAACACTTGGAGAGCATTTAGGTGACCATCTCTTCCTCCCTTTGGATTTTCGTGAAAGTTTTCCGTTCATCAAGTTTTTTCTTTTTTCTTTTTTCCCCCCTCCCCCTCCACCGTTCCCCCCTCCACCACTATCCCCTCCACTTCCCCCCCTCCCTCCATTTTCCCCCACCCCCCTCCATCTCCACCACCACCATCTCCTCCATCTCCACCACCAACCCCCCCTCCATCTCCCCCTCCACCACCACCCTTTCTCCCCCCCCCCCCCCTCCTCCATCTCCACCTCCCCCCCCCTCCATCTCCACCACCAACCCCCCCTCCTCCATCTCCTCCATCTCCACCACCAAACCCCCCTCCTCCATCTCCCCCTCCACCACCACCCCCTCCTCCATCTCCCCCTCCGCCACCATCCCTTCCCCTCCCTCTCTCTCTCTCTCTCTCTCTCTCTCTCTCTCTCTCTCTCTCTCTCTCTATCTCTTTCCCCCCTCTTTCTCTCTCTTTTTCTCTCTACTACCCCCCCTCTCTCTCTCTCTCTCTTTCTCTCTCTTTCCCCCCGCTCTCTCTCTCTCTCTCTCTCTCTCTCTCTCTCTCTCTCTCTCTCTCCCCTCTCTTTCCCCCCATCTCTCTCTCTCTTTCCCTCCCCCTCTCTCTTCTCTCTCTCTCTCTCTCTCTCTCTCTCTCTCTCTCTCTCTTCCCCCCTCTCTCTCTTTCCCTTCCCATCCCTCTTCTCTCTCTTTCCCCCCTCTCTCCCTTTCCCTTCCCCCCCCCCCTCTCTCTCTCTCTCTCTCTCTCTCTCTCTCTCGCTCTCTCTCTCTCTCTCTCTCCCCCTCTCTCTCTCTCTCCCCCCCTCTCTCTCTCTCTTTCTCTCTCTTCCCCCCCTCTCTCTCTCTCTCTCTACCCCCCCCTCGCCGAGCGCTCCTCACCCTAAACTACCTAATAAGCTAACCTATAAGCAAGGGCTTACGCCCTTGCTATTGTTGCTTAGGGCAGCGGCATCCGTTGGCAAGGTGGCCCTCATGTAGCAATGCCTGCCCCAGCACCCACCCCACGCCCTGCCTCCCCTACGTGCCTCACCCTCGCCCACCTCCGCCTCCTCCGCCATGCTCACCTCTTTCCCCCTCCCCTCCTGCACCTTCTCCCATCTGCTTCGCCTCCTCCCTCCTCCTCCGTACACCTCCTCCCCCGTCCCCTCACGAGCCCCCCTCCCCTCCTCTCCACTCCATACTCCCCTCCCCCCCGTTTGCGAAAATGCCCCCTTGCTCACATACTACCACGCCGCCACGCGACCCCCCCTCCTGAAAATTTTTTTGTAAAAAATAAATTGACCTAACCCTATATCCCTATATCTAACCCTAGTTAGGTTTAACATGGTTAGGTTAGTTTAACTTAGCTAGGTTTAACCTAGGTTAGTTACTAACATCTAGGTTAGCTTAACTAACCTTCAGCTGTAGTTAGTGAAAGTAGTTAGGTTAGTTAAACTAACTACCCAGTTACAGTATAACTGAGGAGGTTATAGACTAATTAGACTAATTGGAATTAACTTGGTTCAAACCCCTTAGTTGGACTCAAAGTCCATTCACACCAACCTTAAGACCAAGACCCCCCCCCCCAAAAGGCCAATTTTACCCCTACTTCAACACTTCGTATCGTGCCCGTTTGGGACCCAAACTAGACCCAGTATGAACCTAAATTTCACACATCAAAACACCATGCTACGGGGCATTTTTCCAGCCCATTGCACACCATTTTGGCATCCCTAGCACGTGCTCATTTGTGCCCCCGTGCGGGCCTTGTTTCACACTAATTTGCTCGTATATTTATGCCGTGACCTCCGATTGACAATCCGTTTGCACGAGCACATTTCCCTACATACGTAGGACAATCTTAGGCACATTATTACCACAATGGTCCCCACAACACTAACGCAACTCTAACACTCCAAACAAAACAACATCAACACCTACACTTGCGGCAGAGACACCCTTTGCAAATCTCGCCCAATCTGCATGCAACTACGTTTCGGCCAACACCTCCAACTCCAACACTCACCAAATCCACATACAACTCCACTACAACCACCGCCCCCGACAATCCTCTACCCCGAATCCCCCCTAAAATTCAAGCAATCCCTTGAGCTCCTCCACACCACAACATGGATGGATGCCATCACGACAATGATGGGGATATCGACCTTGATGCAGAGGGTGACAATTTCTTTAATCAAAGAAATAATAACACTCAAGGCAGGCGCCCCTTGGGAAAACTGGAACTTCCCAAATATAATGGTAGGGGAGATCTAGCCCAATTCCTCCAGCATTTTGATGCCGCATGTCGAGCAGGTGGAGATTAATCCCATGAAACCAAGGTGCCTTGGTTTCCCATGGCCTTAACTGATGAAGTGTCTAAATGGTACCTAGACCTTCTAGTGGAAGAGCGAGCCACATGGGACCTACTTCAAACAGAATTTAAAAGACACTTTCAAACGAAGAGGCTACAAGATGATCCCGCTCTCCAACTGAGCAAGATCGAACAAGGCCGTCGAGAAGACGTACACATGTTCCTGGGTAAGATGAAAAGATTAATCACCAAATGTGACCCATGACTCGATGCAAAGTACCTCACGGCCTGGTTCATTGTAGGCCTAAGAAACAAAATCCACAAGGATATGAAAAAGATTAGCAGCTATGAAACATTCAGTGCTGCTCATGTAGTAGCCATTGACATTGAGGATGGCATGACCGACTCTGACACTAGCAGTGATGATGGCAGATCTAGTGCATGAGATAAGCACTCGAAAAAAGGAACATCCAAGTCCACTGCCGAAACATCAAATGAAGATCGCCTAGAGGCCATGACCATGAAGTTGAAAGAAGACACGATGCAGGCCATGGAGCAAAAACTTCACTTGTCTCAGCCGCCAACTCAAACATATCCATGTCGAGAAAATGTCTGGTGTCCATACTGTATGGCCAATCATACAAAAAATGAGTGCTCGGTCCTAAGAGTCAGGATCACTACACAAGCAAATCCACCGCCAAGGTTGTGGTGCCATATCTATGTCATCGACGGCCATGATGAACATAGTTGCATCTTCAACATGTGCAACAACCTGCCTCAACAATACCAAGCGGCACCCATGCCAGTGTATAGGCAACCGGCCCCCAGCTCCAAGGCTAAATCTTGTTCCCGTTCAGATACAAGTCCCACAACTACTCAAGAATCTGAATCCACGACCATATCCAAGAGCACCAAATCCAGCTCCTTAGGTAATTCCAATACATCAATTACAAGCCGAGGAAGTAGACTTGTCATTTGAGTATGAAATAGAGTACCCAGTGTACTATGTAGAAGGTGCAGAGGGTATAATACTAGTTTATGCAAATCCAGTATGTCCCAACACATATTGAGCACCAATCAAGTGCTACAGTTGTGGAGAAAATCACCGAATCGCAGAGTGCCCTCATTGTGGTAGGCCCGCTACTTTCCAACCACTCTGTAGAGTTTGTGGCATAGGACATGCCTGTATGGATTGTCCCATGAAAAAAAAGTCCCACAACAAATAGAGGTTAAGCCTAACATCCCAATCGGCATCATTGGGGTGGACCCTCAAAGTCTGGGTCCAGCAAGTGTAATATCACAACCTATGAATGTAATTACATGCCAACAGAAAGAGGCCACCAAGGACCCTAACATTCCAATCCAACCAAAGAGACTTCTTAAAAGGAAAGCACAAGTGCCTCCACCTCTGCCAAGCAATGCGTAGCTAAGCTTGTCCACATCAACTCCCGAGCCTCAAATAAAAGAATCTCCATACCCAAATGTGGAGGTGGAGAAGGCTCGTTTTCAAGCACTTCAACAATGGGTACAAAAGGAAAAAGCTCAATTTGAGGCTGAGAAGAACGCTCAATTTGAGGCTAAGAAACAAGCTCAAGACCCAATCCATGACTTGGCCCCACAAAGTATTGATATTGTACTCAAGATACAAAGCATCCTATCACAATTATCAACAAGTAGAGAAACAAGTGAGTACTTGTACTCGTGAGCACTGCATTCAATTGGTTCTATCAAAGGAAAACAATTGTCAAGATGAATGAATGATTAATTTGCAACACTTGTGATGGAAGGCCGTGTATAGGAATGAATGATTTGCAAACTTTGTGTGAGAGAGAGAGAGAGAGAGCTCTTAAAAAAAGAAAGTGTGAGTGAGTGAGAGAGAAAGAACCAAAATAGAAGGGGGCCACATGGCGAAAAATGGTGTGGGACACTTTTTTAAGAAAATTGTAACGATGGCGCTGCTTGGTAGGCAGTGCTTGGATTGAAATACACAAGTGGCAGTGCGCCAATAGCAATGGCAAGACCACTAAGAGAATCTGAAGTTCAAGAAACTGATAGCATTGGACAAACTCCAATCTATGAGGGACCCGCAAAAACATGCACAATAAAACACGCCCTTGAAGGGGAGGAAGAAAAACTAGTTTCATTGGGAAACAGCTTTGACAAGAAGATGAAACCAAACTCAAAGAACTCCTAATGGAATACTGTGACTACCTAACAAGGTCATATAAAGAGATGAAAGGAATTTCACTAGAAGTGGCAGTACACACGATACATTTCAGGGGGTGGTCTTCCTATCATTAAGTACCCAATGATATCTCCACACCACTCTGGAATAGCATCTATTTGAAAAAGTGTGGCATCTGGTAAGTCATCTTCTACTCTAGTGGCTTCTTCTCTTGACTTGACATGAGACATGTGATCGGCAATGTAGTATTGGGCACCTTTGTGGACCACTATTTTGAAGTTGAATTCTTGAAGCAAGAGGAGCCTTCTGGTTATTCTTCCTGTTGTACACGAAGGTTCACAAGATAAAGCAATGCTTGATGGCAGTGTAGAAGACAAAATCATTTGCTAGGAGATAGTGCCAAAATTTCAATACACTATACACCATTGCTAGGGCTTCTCTTTCTGTGGTGGTATAGTTGATCTCTGCATCATTGAGTTGTCGATTGGCGAAATAGAATGGGTAGTCTTTCTTATGTTCACTAGGTTGACAAAGCACACTCCCAATTGCATACTTGGATCCATCAGTAAGAACATGAAAATCAATATCCCAATTGGGAGATATAAGGATGGGTGCTGTGATTAGGCACCACTTTAAAAGCTCAAAGGCTTGGTTGCACTCTTCTATCCATAAGAATTCCACTAATAATTTATAAAGTGGTCTAGCTATCATGGCGTACCACAATATAAATCTTCTATAATAGCTGGCATGTCCCATAAAGTCCTGTACACAGCAGTTTACATAATGAACAGGACTCCCACTACAACAATACATGGCATGATGCCAGAGGAGATGTATACTGGTAGGAAACCAGATATTTCTCATTTGAAAATTTTTTGTTGCATTGCCTATGTTCATGTGCCAGATGAGTTGTTCCAAGTTGGATCCAAAAGCTGAGAAGTGCATCTTTATTGGTTATTCTCTACAACAGAAAGGGTATAGATGCCATAACCCTTCTACTCGTAAGTTAAGTGACTAGAGATGTAGTTGGTATAAACCAGTAAATGTGATTGATGATGTAGATGCACAAAATGGTAATGTTGCACAGAATTCACAGTAGCAATCACAAAATATCAGTGGACCTGCAGTGTCCTCTAGCAGTGGTTCACATACTTTGCCATGGACAGGTACATTGAGATCAGGAGAATCTCCTCAAAGCAATGCAGACAGTGGTATGCAGGAAAAAGAAAAAGAGAAGGTAGATCAGCCCATGTTTGATGTGAATGCAAGTCACTCTTACGTGGATGGTGAATCCAGTGGCTCAGGATAGAGCATTGATGATGAATTGGGTATTCCTTCTGTTGTTACATTTGGAGTAAGGAAGACCAGGGATGTTTTGAGAGCACTTGCTAGTAAGCCTATTTTGCGCAGGTCTACCAAAGTCAAGTATCCTGTGGATAGGCTCAAATATGATGGATTTACAACCATTCATTATGCCTATATGGTCAAAGTGATATAGGAACCAAAACCCACTTCTTTTGAGTAAGCCATGGGAAAAGACAAATGGGAGAAAGCCATGGATGAAGAAATGGATGCCTTGGAAGCAAATGCTACATGGGAATTGGTGCCTTTGCCTAAAGACAAGAATGCAATTGGCTCTAAGTGGGTTTATAAGGTGAAGCACAATGCAGATGGTTCTGTGAACAGATACAAGGCAAGATTAGTTGTCAAGGGGTATGCACAGACACATGGCATTGATTATGAAGAAACATTCAGTCCAGTTGCAAGGATGGCAACTGTAAGAGTAGTCATCACTATGGCTGCATCAAAGGGATGGTCTTTACATCAGATGGATGTAAAGAATGCCTTCTTGCATGGTGATTTGCAAGAAGAGGTCTTTATGGAGTAGCCATCAGGTTATGTTCATGTTATTCATGCTGAGTTTGTTTGCAGGTTGAAGAAAGCCTTGTATGGCTTGAAGCAAGCACCTAGAGCATGGTCTAGGAAGATAGGATAATATCTTGTCACTATTGGCTTTCAGATTTCCAAGGCAGATTTCTCACTTTATGTGAGAAAAATAGAGAAAGGTATTATGCTGCTTGTCATCTATGTTGATGATTTGAGCATCACAGCTGATAGTGATGAAGATATCCTTCATGTGAAAATGCTATTGAAGGAGAAATTTGAGAATAAAGAAGGATTTGGGAGAGCTGCATTATTTCTTGGGCATTGAGGTGATTAGATCACCAAGTGAGATACGGCTCTTACAGAGGTAGTATGGATTGGACATGCTATCCAAATATGGGATGACAGGCTATAAGCCTATTTCAATTCCTTTGGAGCAGAATCTGAAGCTGAGTGCAGATGCAGGTGAGCTTTTGGAAGATCCTACTATGTACAAGCGCATAGTAGGAAGTTTGATTTATATGACCATTACCAAGCTAGATTTGAGCTATGCTATTGGATTGGTAAGTCAGTTTATGCAGGCTCCAAGGAAACTACATTTGGATGTGGATAGACACATACTCAGGTATGTGAAGTCCACATTGCAGTATGGACTATTTTATGAGGCTGGGGTTCAGATACAGTTGCATGGATACACTGATGCTGATTGGGCTGGTAGTATTTCTTATAGATGATCTACCAGTGGATATGTGTTCTCTTTTGGGAGTGTTGCAGTCACTTGGAGCAACAAGAAATAGCCTACAGTTACCTTGTCAAGCACAGAGGCTGAGTACAGGGTTGCAGCAATGGTTGCATGTGAGGTAGCTTGGTTGCATAAGCTACTCTATGATATGCATCAGTCTACAAATGGGCCAGTTCTCATTTATTGTGACAACATGAGCAGTATACACTTGGCAAATAATCCAGTCTATCATGCTAGAACAAAGCACATTGAGGTACATTATCACTATGCGTGGGAGAAGGTTTTACTAGGTCTTATTGATCTAGTTTATGTCAGCACAGAGGATCAGGTAGCTAACATATTCACGAAGGCATTGGGTGCAGAGAAGCTGCGCAAGTTCAAAGACCTACTTGGTGTGCAGGAATTGGGATTGAACTCGAGGGGGAGTGTTGAGATATCCAGGTCCACTCCTGACATGCCAAGGTGACCATTGTGCATTTATGTCACTGACTTGTTAGCTACAGATGCGGTTCGTACACCGCCCATGAATAATAGCTATATGACAGCTATCCTTATGTACTCTAGTTCGTGGCTCAGTTAGTATGCCACCTTAGTTAGCTGAGTTTGGTTCGAGACCCACATATAGGGTTCTTCTATTTCTTTGTACAAGAGTTCTTTTGGCTTACACAACTAAGAAGAGGAAAACTATTTTCAGCCTCCACCTTTGTGTGTATTCCCCCATTGTGTATGTGAGAAAGCCACAAGTGAGACTCCTTCCTTCTCTCCCACTATCTTAACAGCCCAGTCACTAGAACTTGTTTGGCCACCTACCTCGACTTATGCTCTTTCCCAGGAAGAAACATCTTACTTAGAGCAAAGGGGTCTCCGCCCTTTGGCAATACCAACATTCCTTCACAAATTCATGTGAATCCTTGATTACTATCGACCACCACAATTCTGCTTGAAAAATATTTTTTGATGTGACATCACCCACAAAATGACCACCCGATGTCCCTTGATGGGATTCTTGCAAAACTGAGTGCTGCTCATGGTCCATAACACATTGTCAGAGTATATGATCTATTCCCCTTTTGTACAATTCCCCTATAGTAATCATAAATGGTTTGCTTTTGAGAGACATTCTGTGCTTTTGATCTCTAGTGAAATTTTCAAGAAACACTCCGTCCATCAGAAACTGCAACATTGACCCATCATACAACGGCACGTACTATGGGAGCAAGCAAATGCAAATTTTTTGATACTCGGGTATATGAGAAACTTTGCACGGGCCTTAATGTGAATGAGATTAAGGAATATGTGTGTAAAATATAGTATCATAATGACCAAGAACAGATGAATAGAGAGGGAGAGTACAAGGTGAAGAGAATGACCAAGAGAGCATCTACATCGCCTACTTAGAATGTTTATTGCATGCCCTTAAAATAGGTTTGAAGGATCCGTTGCTTAACGGATGATTACATCAAGAAGATGGTCAAGGAGCGGGTGAAGTGGCATAATGGACAACTGGAAAAGCCTAGGTGGCACTTTTTGCTGAGTTGGCAGATGAGCTTGATGCCATATCGTCATGTCTACACCCCTAAAAATTGAACAGCTCTTGCATGATTAGGTTTTATGCGAGCTATATGAGTAGTAGTTTTTGTTCTTTGTCGCCCATTTGTGTTGCATCTTTCCAATGCATAGGCTGTGTTGCTTTTTACTAACAATAACACTAACCTAACTAACTCTTTTTGAAAAAAAAAGGGGGGGGGCAAGGCGCCCAAGGAGTTTGAGCCCCAAATCACTTGATCCTAGGAGGCGCGAGGCTAACACAAGCGCTATTTGGGAACCGGTTGGGACACCTCCTAATACCAAGTTTGTCCCAATCTCTTTAATATGGTTAACACAAGTGCTATTTCCACTAGTAGGGAGAGTCGATAAGAATAGAAATATGCCTTGGCACCCTATGGGCCCAAGAGCCCTTGGTTGTAAAGTGAGGGAGAGTGCTAAAAAGGAAAAGGGTTGGCCCTCCCTTCAAAAGATGACATGTATAAAAGACCAAATGGTTGACTTTGGTCTTCATTGTTGTTTGCACCAAGCTGAATATAAGCTCCCTCTTCTCTTCCATGCAAGTGTTTTGGGTATTCTCTTGTTTCCTCATAGTGCCTTTGTGGTTGTCACTCTATCCCCCTTCACTCCCTTTGCCTTCTTCCCTTCCTCCTCCCTCCTTCTCCCCTCCTTCTCCCTCTCCCCTCCCCTCTTCTTCTTCCCTCTTTCTGAAACCACATTGCAACAATTCGGAGGCCACTTGAGTGACACTTGTGGATGGCTCATGCTATGCATTGCTCCCACAAGGAGTAGATTGAGTGGAAACTCTATTGGTACATCTTCAACTACCCCATGACATATGAGTCATCGCTGAGACCCACCACAATTTGGGAACCACTGCTGGGGAGAAAAGATATGGTTTTGCATTTACACTTGCCGTCCTTCGATATATTCCCATTGCAAAAGTCTTCAAGCTTACCTTGGAGCTTGTTAGTGGAGTTATAGGAGAGAAGAGAGGTGGAAAGTGAGAGAGAGGACAGAAATCTATCTTTTGTAGGAATGCCATTTGTGAGCATGGGAAGCTTGTCTTTGATTCTTTTTGCTGTTTTAATTTGATAGGAACTTAGTAGGCTTGATCGATAAGGTGTGTATGAGGTATAATCACCCCAAAAAACAACAAAAGTAAGAATTTTTGTCAAGTTTTGAAGTAGTTTTATGTTTTAGAACTCCCCTTTTCTGAGTTTTTGCATTTTGGCTTTCAAAAAGTGTTTGCATCCCCTTCTCCCAAATCTTATTCATGACACTCAGATAGGATTTGTGCATGTCCGAAGCATTTTTTATAACATTTTCTCCTTTTGGAAAGCTTTAGAGTGGGCCATGCAGAGTGGCCAGGATCTAGCCTGGAACTACTCTTGGATTTTGAGAAAGCTTATGACAAAGTAGATTGGGGTTTTTTGGAGGGCAACCTTATACGTTTTGGCTTTATAGATGCTTGGATTAGAGGTGCTTCCTCTTTGTATAGATCAGCCCACAGCCAGGTACTTATTGGTGGGGTCTCGGGGGGGTCACTCATCATATGTAACCCTATCACGTGAGTTCAATAGAAGGATATTTTTTATTCCTAAAATTTATAGAAATAAATATACATAAGGGACTATTTAAAATGGTTTTGGAAAAAATTTACAGATTTGTATAGAAAAGGGGTACATTTCATTAATGAAAAAATTTACAAATAAGGGATTTTAAATATAGGCCTTGAACGCACATGATATAGAGGGTTTATACATAGTGACCCCCCCAAGGGTGGGGTAAGGGGTGAGAGATTTTAGATTTCCAGATCAGTCCATCAAGGATGTCCCCTTACTCCTTTTCTTTTTTGGTTCGTGGCTAAAGATATCAGTATCTATATTAGATCTCAAGTTGACATCTTTGGGCCGAGATTTCCCATCAGACGGGAAGAGGAGCTACTTAGCAATGAGTTGGCAGATGACATGGTAGTTTACTTGGATGCCACACCATAGACGCTCACTTCTTTCAGGATAGCATTGGAGTTATTTTGCTTGGCGATAGGGGCATAGATAAATTGGCATAAATCCAATAGCTTTTGGATCTCATCAAGCTGACCACTCTCAAACCTATAGCTAAAGAGCTAAGTTGCATTAATTTGCTTGAATTTTTTTTTCGATTCAAAAAAATGTGATTTTCCTGAATTAAAACGAATCTAAGAATTTTTCCTAATTTATTCGTACAAATAGGTTATTCGTACGAATTAACCTTTATTCGTATGAATAAACATATTCGTACAAATAAACGAGGTTATTCATACGAATAAATGTAGTATAAATATGAAACAATTGTTATTTTTGGTATTCATACGAATACATCCAGCTGTATTCTTGAGCCACTTGCTTGCTTGCCTACCTACCTACCACCTCTGGTAGGTAGGCAGCCAACCATACCTCAAAATATTCTAAGTCTTTTTGCATTATTGCATTAAAATACAAATTTCCATCATACCTCACAGGCAGCCAACCACCAAATCTCCTATTCTGATTGCACACTGAACTATCTTACATCATCAAGCTCAACTTCAAGGTCCGCTCAACTTCAAGGTCCAATATTCTATTCATCATTGTCAAACTAACTCTTTCCAATTTTTGGCCTTTGACCACCTCATTTTCATCAAGCTTTAGCACAATCTTCAAAGTACCATTGCATTCTTCCATAGGCATATCATAAAACTTCACCATGGCTTGCAGAACTCTTCGAACATTCATCACAAAGTTATTATTGACTATCAATTCCAATTCTTTAGTCTCTGCAGCCTTTGTTTTTAAAGTTAGTGTACTACATACATGCTGGGGCTCACCAACTAAATCAAGTATGCCCAAATTGAGTGCATGCCTGGCCATATCAACATTAGTTGGTGTAGAAGCGGGGCTTTACCTTTTGCTCCCACAGAAATACATGCTATTTTTAAGCTCTTAAATATGAGCCGATATGCGCTTGTACTTATCCTTGTAGTATCACAAACTCCCTGTGACAAAATATGAAGAGGGGAGAGGAGAAGAGGGGAGATGAGGAGAGAGGGAACAGCTAGAGAGCACACCACAAATGACTAACTGTACACTAGATTTAGTTGAAAAAATAGAATATATACAAACCCTTTTAGGGTTAGGGTTAGGGGATCTAATCCTTTCCTTTATAGCACTCTATAAGGTTAGTGCTATGCACATATGATCACGTGATGGTGCTATGCACACATGATCACATGATGTTGAGCGTGAACTCTCAACACCTTCCCTCAAGATCAACATCATGAAGTAGGCCTTCCCTCAAGATGATGATTCTGGGGAATCGAAGAAGGACTGAGCATTGCATTCCATCACACCCCTTTAATGGGAATGTCCTTCCTCTACGTCAAACCAAGAGCTAGTCTGTGTTTCTTGAATAGCTCTTTGCCGAGTGGTTTGGTAAAGATGTCTGCAACATTTTCTTTGCTATCACAATGCTGCAATGTGATGTCACCAAGTAACACTCTTTCTCTAATGAACTGCTCTCTGACATCAATATGCTTTGTCCTACAGTGATATACTGGATTTTTGGCCAATGCTTGAGCCGATTGATTATCACAGTATATTGTTGTTGGCTTTGACTCATCAAAGTAATCTATTTCTGACAATAGTCTTCTGAGCCATGTAGCCTCACATGCACCTGTAGTGAGTGCTCTATATTCTGCTTCAGTCGAAGACAAAGAAATAGTTGGCTGTTTGTTGGAAAACCATGATATAGCACCTTGACCAAGGAAAAATGCATATCTCTGTGTTGATCTCTTGGTCTCATGATCTCCGGCATAGTCACTGTCACAGTATCCATGCAACTGTGGATGACTTCCTCTGTATTCTATCCTAAACTATCTTGTACCTCTGATGTATCTCAAGACTCTTTTGGTTACATTCCAATGAGACTATTTTGGATTTGCCATAAACTGTGTTAGTGAGCTTACTGAATAACAAATATCTAGCCGTGTGATTGTCAGATATATAAGAGATCCGATGAGCTGCCTGTAGTATCTGTCATTGACTATAGGCTTTTTTGAATCTTTAGTAAGTTTCAAACTCTGTTCCATGGGAGTGGCTACAATCTTGTAATCTGCCATATGAAACTTCTTCAGGAGACTGTCAACATACTTGAGCTGACTCATAAATGTGCTATCTGAATCTCTCCAAAACTCAATTCCAAGACAATAGTGCATAAGTCCAAGATCTTTCATGTCGACTCTACAGATAAGTCTTATTTTAATTTTCTGATGAAGGTATCCTTGCTTCCTGTCACAATCAGATCATCTACGTACAAAAGTGTGATATTAATGTCTTCCCCTTGAACTTTGTAGTAGAGAGTATGACTAGCATTGGACTTCATGTATCCCAGATCAGCAAAATACTTGTCAATTCTATTGTACCAACTTCTGGGTGCTTGCTTTAAGCCGTAGAGACTTTTCTTGAGATGGCAAACCTTTTTCTCCTTTCTTGGTTCAACATAACCTGTGGGTTGTTGGATGTAGACTTCCTCATCTAGATAACCATTGAGAAATGCATTCTTGACATCGAGCTGATACACATTCCATTTACTGAGTGTCACTAGTGATATCAAGAACCGTATGGAATCCATCTTTGCTACTGGAGCAAAAGTCTCATCATAGCCCTGACCATATTGTTGTGCAAATCCTTTTGCAACTAATCTAGCTTTATATCTCTGAATACTGCCATCTAGATTGTACTTCACTTTGTATACCCATTTGTTGGCTATGGCCTTCTTGCCTAGTGGAAGGTCGCATAATTCGCAAGTGTTATTTTTATACAAAGCTTCCATTTCTTCATTCATAGTAGTTTGCCATTCTGGCTTGTCTACTGCATCTTCGAAGTACACTAGCTCTTCTGTAGCCATGATGGTAGTCATAAGAGCATAGTTGGTGGAAACCACCTGAATTGCTTTGCCTTTCTGAGCATATGTCAATCTAGCTAGTGGTCTGCTTTCCCTAGTAGACCGTCTGAGCTGCTGTGGCACTACTTGGGGTGCTGCTAGCAATTCTTGCTCTTCTTCATCAACTTGTTCTATAGATGACTGTGAAGTTGATGCTTCTATCTCCTGTGTAGGTGAGGTTTTCCATTTTGATTCTGCATCTGTGAATTGTCTGAGGAGTATCTGCACCTGTGAATTGTCTTCCTATGCCATGATTTTTGCAAAAGTTCACGAATGCTGAAGACATGTATTCACCTCCTCTGTCTGATCTCATGACCTTGATCTTTCTACCTGTTTGGTTTTCTACCATGGCTTTGAATTCTTGAAATCTGGAAAACACTTTAGATTTCTCTTTCAGAAAGTAGACCGAAGAATATCTATTGTAGTCGTCGATGAAGATCAAGTAGTAAAGTGAACCATTGATGCTGCGGGTCTGGGCATAACCCCATACATCTGTATGAATCAAATCAAGAATACCTCGTGCACGAGAGGTACTTCTGACAAAGTTGGTTCGCTTTTGTTTGTCGAAGCAGCATGCTTCACAAACTTTTCCAAGAAACTATAGCTTCGGAATCCCAATTGCCATATTCTGATTCCTTAGATCTAACAAGTACTTGAAGTTGACATGACCATATCTCTTGTGCCATTTTGCAGATAGTGGCATCTGTCGCATTTGAGAGGACATGGCATGCTTATCTAGTACTGTAGCTAGCATTCTGTATAAGCATCCTTCCTTGACACCTTTTGCTACTAGCTGACATCTTTTAGATTTGTCTCTGATAGTGCATTCATCACCGTCGAAGATGACTTTGTAGTTGTGTTCCGTCATTTGACCTACTGACAAAAGTTTCTTGCTGAGCTTTGGAACATAGAGCACATCTTTGACTAATCCTTTTATACCAGTGAAATTGTTCATAGGGATAACACATGTCCCTTGAACTAGATTCGGTGTATTGTCTGCTGTGTAGATGACATTCTTCTGTCCTTCTAATGGTTTCATCTCTGTGAACCATTCCTGATGATTTGTCATATGAGATGATGCACCGTTGTCGATGTAACAAGGATCCTGTTCCACTTAGTTGACTTGATAACTGAAATCCTCTTTGGGATTGAAATCAGTGTCTAGGTGCATTGTATCAGTCTAATGGAATTCCTCACTTGCAAGAAACATATTTCCATGTTCATTTGCAAAATGACTATGACTAGAATGTCCACCACGATGATTTTCTCTTCCTCGGGAATTCCCTCGATTACTGCTAGATTGATCGCCTTGGTCGTACTGCTTCTTGCAACAATCTCTTTCATAGTGTCCAAACTTGTGACAGTAGTTGCAGTGAATGTTTGACACATTGGTGGATGCATTCCCTCGTCCTTGGAATCTTTCTCGATTGGAATGATTTCCTCTTTGCTGATTTTGATATTGTTGATGCTGATTTTGACTTTGATTTTGTTGATGATGACCACTTTTCTGATATGATCTACCTATGTTTCTGCCTTTGCCTCTGCTTTTGTCTGAAGCTGTGAATGCTTGATCATTAGAATGACCTTTACGTGCTTGAATGGCCTGAGTCCTGAGTTCTTCACCAAGTAGAACTGACTGAAGTTCTTCTAGTGTTGGAATTTGTCATTGGTGGATGGCAATACTCTGGACTAGATTCTCGTATCCTTTTCCTAGTCCATTCAGGATTACTTGAACCATTTCTACGGGATTCATAGTCTCTCCTACTACTGCAAGTTGATTGTTGTAGTCTTTGATGCGGAGTTTCACTACAGTTGCAAAAACTCTGCTTGATCTGGTTTCTCAGGGTGAGAATCCTGGATGTGTTCTTAGACTCGTAGAGAGTTGCAAACATATCCCATGCTTCTTTTGATGTCTTGACTATGTTGAGCTGTCCTAGCATGACATCTTGCACATTTTACTTGATCAAGTGATAGGCATACTTGTCTTTCTTATCCCATTCTGCTTGAGCTCGAGCAATGGCAGGATCTGCTACTGGTGCGGAAACTATTTGTGTAGATGTAGATCCCGATGTAGATTCTGTAGCTGGTGCTATGACAACAAATGGAGTAGAGCTACTGGTGGCTGGATTGTCCAATGGTCTAGGTGTAGACCATTGACATACTCCCATTTGTCCTGAAGCACAAGAATGGTCTCCATTCAGTATTTCCATGTACCATAATTGGAGTTGTCTAACTTAACAGATGCCTCCAGATTGAGGTTGCTAGTTGACATGGTGCAAGAAATGTACTCAGAAGTGTCGTGAAGATCTCTGTGTGAATCAACTGCAAATACACTTTATATGCCA
This sequence comes from Dipteris shenzhenensis, assembly GCF_047967505.1. Taxonomy (NCBI): domain Eukaryota; kingdom Viridiplantae; phylum Streptophyta; class Polypodiopsida; order Gleicheniales; family Dipteridaceae; genus Dipteris; species Dipteris shenzhenensis. The sequence goes on along the minus strand of NC_141605.1, from coordinate 48,315,064 downwards.
AGTGAAATCTCTGAACCGTCGATGAAGATAGAACTGCAGTATAGAAAATATGATCTATATTACAAGGCTTGTGGCAATGATGCCGGGAATAGGCAAGAGGCTTTACAAGGCTAAAAATGATGTGCACGATGCCGTGAGATAGCCAAATAGGCTTTACAATGGTGGCATGTGTGTGTGAAATCAAATGCTATCTGCCCACTGAATCAATCTGCAATGCCTCTGAACTCTGAAGTCTGCTCATTGAACTAATGAACGTAAGGTTTCAGGTAATGTAATGATGTGAAATCGGATGTGAGCATATGGACTGACTCCGAGTAGTAGGTACTAGTCGAGAATTTTGGGCATGGCTTAAATTGGCAACTTGGGGAATTCAAAGCGTCCCCTCTATGGCGATCTAGTCTACTCTAATCTAGATCTAAACCAACCGTCAATCAATGAAAGAATAGCAAATAATTCCTTTTCTTTTGTTCTTTTTAAGTGCTAGGTCAGATGCATCCATGTAGAGGCAAATGTGCATAAAGAAAGTGGTTTTGTCGACGAGGCTCAAATGTGAGTGTAACTTGTGCCGAAATGTGCACATGATGTAACGAGTGTGTAGAGCACAAAAAACGAGCGACTTTCCTTTTTGGAGCGCCTCGAATTCTTCCTAGATCAAGAGATATGACTTGATCTAGGTGGAGGGGCAAAAGGAGTGCAAATGGTGCTTAATGATGATGTGTCATTGTGAGTCACATGTAGTGATGATGTGGCACTATGACTAGCAAGAGGTGTGCCTGTGAAGCTCTGTGCTGAGGTGGCAGGAGTGTGCACATGCAGTGTGTGCATAGTGTGCCTGGCAAGGGATTGTGCCTGCAGAGGGTCAGTGCTAACTAGACTGCTGAGGTGGCACAGATGATGTCAGCAAGGTGACATGGTAATGCTGACATGGAAGAAATGATGTGGCAGTTGATGTGGCAACTGACATGGCAATGATGATGTGTCAGCTGATGTGGCAATCGATGGTGATGTGGTAGGATGATGTGGCCCTCTCTCTCTCTCTCTCTCTCTCTCTCTCTCTCTCTCTCTTCCCCCCTTTCTCTCTTTCCCTTCCCCTCCCTCTTCTCTCTCTTTCCCCCCTCTCTCCCTTTCCCTCCCCCCCCCTCTCTCTCTCTCTCTCTCTCTCTCTCTCTTTCTCTCTCTTCCCCCCCCCCTCTCTCTCTCTCTCTCTCTCTCTCTCTCTCTCTCTCTCTCTCTCTCTCTCTCTCTACCCCCCCCTCGCCGGGCGCTCCTCACCCTAAACTACCTAATAAGCTAACCTATAAGCAAGGGCTTATGCCCTTGCTGTTGCTGCTTAGGGCAGCGGCATCTGTTGGCAAGGTGGCCCTCATGTAGCAGTGCCCGCCCCAGCACCCACCCCATGCCCTACCTCCCCTACGTGCCTCACCCTCACCCACCTCTGCCTCCTCCGCCATGCTCACCTCCTTCCCCCTCCTCTCCCGCACCTTCTCCCATCTGCTTCGCCTCCTCCGTACACCTCCTCCCCCCTCCCCTCACCAGCCCCCCTCCCCTCCTCTCCACTCCATACTCCCCTCCCCCCCGTTTGCGAAAATGTCCCCCTGCTCACATACTACCACGCCGCCACGCGACCCCCCCTCCTGAAATTTCTCTTTAAAAAATAAACTGACCTAACCCTATATCCCTATATCTAACCCTATTTAGGTTTAACATGGTTAGGTTAGTTTAACTTAGCTAGGTTTAACCTAGGTTAGTTACTAACATCTAGGTTAGCTTAACTAACCTTCAGCTGTAGTTAGTGAAAGTAGTTAGGTTAGTTAAACTAACTACCCAGTTACAGTATAACTGAGGAGGTTATAGACTAATTAGACTAATTGGAATTAACTTGGTTCAAACCCCTTAGTTGGACTCAAAGTCCATTCACACCAACCTTAAGACCAAGACCCCCCCCCCCAAAGGCCAATTTTACCCCTAGTTCAACACTTCGTATCATGCTCGTTTGGGACCCAAACTAGACCCAGTATGAACCAAAATTTCACACATCAAAACACCATGCTACGGGGCATTTTTCCAGCCCATTGCACACCATTTTGGCATCCCTAGCACGTGCTCATTTGTGCCCCCGTGCCGGCCTTGTTTCACACTAATTTGCTCGTATCTTTACGCCGTGACCTCCGATTGACAATCCGTCTGCACCAGCACATTTCCCTACGTATGTAGGACAATCTTAGGCACATTATTACCACAATGGTCCCCACAACACTAATGCAACTCTAACACTCCAAACAAAACAACATCAACACCTACACTTGCGGCAGAGACACCATTTGCAAATCTCGCCCAATCTGCATGCAACTACGTTCCGGCCAACACCTCCAACTCCAACACTCGCCAAATCCACATACAACTCCACTACAACCACCGCCCCTAACAATCCTCTACCCCGAATCCCCCCCTAAAATTCAAGCAATCCCTTGAACTCCTCCACACCACAACATGGATGGATGCCATCGCGACAATGATGGGGATATCGACCTTGATGCAGAGGGTGACAATTTCTTTAATCAAAGAAATAATAACACTCAAGGAAGGTGCCCCTTGGGAAAACTGGAACTTCCCAAATATAATGGTAGGGGAGATCTAGCCCAATTCCTCCAGCATTTTGATGCCACATGTCGAGCAGGTGGAGATCAATCCCATGAAACCAAGGTGGCTTGGTTTCCCATGGCCTTAATTGATGAAGTGTCTAAATGGTACCTAGACCTTCTAGTGGAAGATCGAGCCACATGGGACCTACTTCAAACAGAATTTAAAAGATTCTTTCAAACGAAGAGGCTACAAGATGATCCCGCTCTCCAACTGAGCAAGATCGAACAAGGCCGTCGAGAAGACGTACACACATTCCTGGTCAAGATGAAAAGATTAATCACCAGATGTGACCCATGCCTCGATTCAAAGTACCTCACGGCCTGGTTCATTGTAGGCCTAAGAAACAAAATCCACAAGGATATGAAAAAGATTAGCAGCTATGAAACATTCAGTGCTGCTCATGTAGTAGCCATTGACATTGAGGATGGCATGACCAACTCTGACACTAGCAGTGATGATGGCAGATCTAGTGCACGAGATTAGCACTCGACAAAAGGAACATCCAAGTCCACTGCCGAAACATCAAATGAAGATCGCCTAGAGGCCATGACCATGAAGCTGCAAGAAGACACAATGCAGGCCATGGAGCAAAAACTTCACTTGTCTCAGCCGCCAACTCAAACATATCCATGGCGAGAAAATGTCTGGTGTCCATACTGTATGGCCAATCATACAAAAAATGAGTGCCCGGACCTAAGAGTCAGGATCACTACACAAGCAAATCCACCACCAAGGTTGTGGTGCCATATCTATGTCATCGACGGCCATGATGAACATAGTTGCATCTTCAACATGTGCAACAACCTGCCTCAACAATACCAAGCGGCACCCTTGCCAATGTATAGGCAACTGGCCCCCAGCTCCAAGGCTAAATCTTGTTCCCGTTCAAATACAAGTCCAAAAACTACTCAAGAATCCGAATCCACGACCATATCCAAGAGCACCAAATCCAGCTCCTCAAGCAGTTCCAATACATCAATTACAAGCTGAGGAAGTAGACTTGTCATTTGAGTATGAAATAGAGTACCCAGTGTACTATGTAGAAGGTGCAGAGGGTCTAATACTAGTTTATGCAAATCCAATATGTCCCAACACATATTGAGCACCAATCAAGTGCTACAGTTGTGGAGAAAATCACCGGATCGCAGAGTGCCCTCATTGTGGTAGGCCCGCTACTTTCCAACCACTCTGTAGAGTTTGTGGCATAGGACATGCCTGTATGGATTGTCCCATGAAAAAAAAAGTCCCACAACAAACAGAGGTTAAGCTTAACGTCCCAATCGGCATCATTGGGGTGGACCCTCAAAGTCTGGGTCCAGCAAGTGTAATATCACAACCTATGAATGTAATTACATGCCAACAGAAAGAGGCCACCAAGGACCCTAACATTCCAATCCAACCTAAGAAGTCAACCAAAGAGACTTCTTAAAAGGAAAGCACAAGTGCCTCCACCTCCGCCAAGCAATGCGTAGCTGAGCTTGTCCACATCAACTCCCGAGCCTCAAATAAAAGAATCTCCATACCCAAATGTGGAGGTGGAGAAGGCTCGTTTTTAGGTACTTCAACAATGGGTACAAAAGGAAAAAGCTCAATTTGAGGCTGAGAAGAAAGCTCAATTTGAGGCTAAGAAAGAAGCTCAAGACCCAATCCATGACTTGGCCCCACAAAGTATTGATATTGTACTCAAGCTACAAAGCATCCTATCACAATTATCAACAAGTAGAGAACCAAGTGAGTACTTGTACTCATGAGCACTGCTTTCAATTGGTTCTATCAAAGGAAAACAATTGTCAAGATGAATGAATGATTAATTTGCAACACTTGTGATGGAAGGCCGTGTATAGGAATGAATGATTTGCAAACTTTGTGAGAGAGAGAGAGAGAGAGCTCTGAAAAAAAGAAAGTGTGAGTGAGTGAGAGAGAAAGAACCAAAATAGAAGGGGGCCACATGGCGAAAAATGGTGTGGGACACTTTTTTAAGAAAATTGTAACGATGGCACTGCTTGGTAGGCAGTGCTTGGATTGAACTACACAAGTGGCAGTGCGCCAATAGCAATGGCAAGACCACTAAGAGAATCTGAAGTTCAAGAAACTGATAGCATTGGAGAAACTCCAATCTATGAGGGACCCACAAAAACATGCACAATAAAACACGCCCTTGAAGGGGAGGAAGAAAAACTAGTTTCATTGGAAAACAGCTTTGAGAAGAAGATGAAACCAAACTCAAAGAACTCCTAATGGAATACTGTGACTACCTAACATGGTCATATAAAGAGCTGAAAGGAATTTCACTAGAAGTGGTAGTACACACGATACATTTCAGGGGGTTGTCTTCCTATCATTAAGTACCCAATGATATCTCCACACCACTCTGGAATAGCATCTATTTGAAAAAGTGTGGCATCTGGTAAGTCATGTTCTACTCTAGTGGCTTCTTCTCTTAACTTGACACGAGACATGTGATCGGCAATGTAGTATTGGGCACCTTTGCGGACCACTATTTTGAAGTTGAATTCTTGAAGCAAGAGGAGCCATCTGGTTATTCTTCCTGTTGTACACGAAGGTTCACAAGATAGAGCAATGCTTGATGGCAGTGTAGAAGACAAAATCATTTGCTAGGAGATAGTGAGAAAATTTCAATACACTATACACATTGCTAGGGCTTCTCTTTCTGTGGTGGTATAGTTGATCTCTGCATCCTTGAGTTGTCGATTGGCGAAATAGAATGGGTAGTCTTTCTTATGTTCACTAGGTTGACAAAGCACACTCCCAATTGCATACTTGGATCCATCAGTATGAACATGAAAATCAATATCCCAATTCGGAGATATAAGGATGGGTGCTGTGATTAGGCACCACTTTAAAAGCTCAAAGGCTTGGTTGCACTCTTCTATCCATAAGCATTCCAATAATAATTTATAAAATGGTCTAGCTATCATGGCGTACCACAATATAAATCTTCTATAATAGCTGGCATGTCCCATAAAGACCTGTACACAGCAGTTGCTACAGCAGTTTACATAATGAACAGGACTCCCACTACAACAATACATGGCATGATGCCAGAGGAGATGTATACTGGTAGGAAACCAGATATTTCTCATTTGAAAATTTTTTGTTGCATTGCCTATGTTCATGTGCCAGATGAGTTGAGGTCCAAGTTGGATCCAAAAGCTGAGAAGTGCATCTTTATTGGTTATTCTCTACACAGCAGAAAGGGTATAGATGCTATAACCCTTCTACTCGTAAGTTAAGTGATAAGAGATGTTATTTTTTTTTAGATGAGCAGTTGGTATAAACCAGTAAATGTGATTGATGATGTAGATGCACAAAATGGTAATGGTGCACAGAATTCACAGTAGCAATCACAAAATATCAGTGGACCTGCAGTGTCCTCTAGCAGTGGTTCACATACTTTGCCATGGACAGTTGAGATCAAGAGAATCTCCTCAAAGCAATGCAGACAGTGATATGCAGGTATCACAAAAAGGAAAAGAGAAGGTAGATCAGCCCATGTTTGATGTGAATGCAGGTCACTCTTATGTGGATGGTGAATCCAGTGGCTCAGAACAGAGCATTGATGATGAATTGGGTATTCCTTCTGTTGTTACATTTGGAGTAAGGAAGACCAGGGATGTTTTGAGAGCACCTGCTAGTGAGCCTATTTTGCGCAGGTCTACCAGAGTCAAGTATCCTGTGGATAGGCTGAAATATGATGGATTTACAACCATTCATTATGCCTATATGGTCAAAGTGATACAGGAACCAAAACCCACTTCTTTTGAGTAAGCCATGGGAAAAGACAAATGGGAGAAAGCCATGGATGAAGAAATGGATGCCTTGGAAGCAAATGCTACATGGGAATTGGTGCCTTTGCCTAAAGACAAGAATGCAATTGGCTGTAAGTGGGTTTATAAGGTGAAGCACAATGCAGATGGTTCTGTGAACAGATACAAGGCAAGATTAGTTGTCAAGGGGTATGCACAGACACGGCATTGATTATGAAGAAACATTCAGTCTGGTTACAAGGATGGCAACTGTAAGAGTAGTCATCACTATGGCTGCATCAAAGGGATGGTCTTTACATCAGATGGATGTAAAGAATGCCTTCTTGCATGGTGATTTGCAAGAAGAGGTCTTTATGGAGCAGCCATCAGGTTATGTTCATGTTATTCATCCTGAGTTTGTTTGCAGGTTAAAGAAAGCCTTGTGTGGCTTGAAGCAAGCACCTAGAGCATGGTCTGAGAAGATAGGATAGTATCTTATCACTATTGGCTTTCAGATTTCCAAGGCAGATTTCTCACTTTATGTGAGAAAAATAGAGAAAGGTATTATGCTGCTTGTCATCTATGTTGATGATTTGAGCATCACAGCTGATAGTGATGAAGATATCCTTCATGTAAAAATGCTATTGAAGCAGAAGTTTGAGAATCAAGAAGGATTTGGGAGAGCTGCATTATTTCTTGGGCATTGAGGTGATTAGATCACCTCATTGCAGAGGCAGTATGGATTGGACATGCTATCCAAATATGGGATGACAGGCTGTAAGCCTATTTCAATTCCTTTGGAGCAGAATCTAAAGCTGAGTGCAGATGCAGGTGAGCTTCTGGAAGATCCTACTATGTACAAGCACATAGTAGGAAGTTTGATTTATATGACCATTACCAGGCTAGATTTGAGCTATGCTATTGGATTGGTAAGTCAGTTTATGCAGGCTCCAAGGAAATTGCATTTGGATGTGGATAGACACATACTCAGGTATGTGAAGTTCACATTGTAGTATGGACTATTTTATGAGGCTGGGGTTCAGATACAGTTGCATGGATACACTGATGCTGATTGGGCTGGTAGTATTTCTTATAGATGATCTACCAGTGGATATGTGTTCTCTTTTGGGAGTGTTGCAGTCACTTGGAGCAACAAGAAACAACCTACAGTTGCCTTGTCAAGCACAGAGGCTGAGTACAGGGGTGCAGCAATGGCTGCATGTGAGGTAGCTTGGTTGCATAAGCTACTCTATGATATGCATTAGTCTACATATTGGCCAGTTGTCATTTATTATGACAACATGAGCAGTATACACTTGGCAAATAACCCAGTCTATCATGCTAGAACAAAGCACGTTGAGGTACATTATCACTATGTGCGGGAGAAGGTTTTACTAGGTCTTATTGATCTAGTTTATGTCAGCACAGAGGATCAGGTAGCTGACATATTCATGAAGGCATTGGGTGCAGAGAAGCTGCGCAAGTTCAAAGACCTACTTGGTGTGTAGGAATTGGGATTGAACTCGAGGGGGAGTGTTGAGATATCGAGGTCCACTCGTGACATGCCGAGGTGACCATTGTGCATTTATGTCACTGACTTGTTAGCTACAAATGTAGTTGGTACACCGCCCATGAATAATAGCTATATGACAGCTATCCTTATGTACTCTAGTTCGTGGCTCAATTAGTATGCCACCTTAGTTAGCTGAGTTTGGTTTGAGACCCACATATAGGGTTCTTCTATTTCTTTGTACAAGAGTTCTTTTGGCTTACACAATTAAGAAGAGGAAAACTGTTTTCAGCCTCCACCTTTGTGTGTATTCCCCCATTGTGTATGTGAGAAAGCCACAAGTGAGACTCCTTCCTTCTCTCCCACTATCTTAACAGCCCAGTCACTAGAACTTGTTTGGCCACCTACCTCGACTTATGCTCTTTCCCAGGAAGAAACATCTTACTTAGAGCAAAGGGGTCTCCGCCCTTTGGCAATACCAACATTTCTTCACAAATTCATGTGAATCCTTGATTACTATCGACCACCACAATCCTGCTTGAAAAATATTTTTTGATGTGACATCACCCACAAAATGACCACCCGATGTCCCTTGATGGGATTCTTGCAAAACTGAGTGCTGCTCATGGTGCATAACACATTGTCAGAGTATATGATTTATTCCCCTTTTGTACAATTCCCCTATAGTAATCATAAATGGTTTGCTTTTGAGAGACATTCTGTGCTTTTGATCTCTAGTGAAATTTTCAAGAAACACTCCGTCCATCAGAAACTGCAACATTGACCCATCATACAAAGGCACGTACTATGGGAGCAAGCAAATGCAAATTTTTTGATACTCGGGTCTATGAGAAACTTTGCACGGGCCTTAATGTGAATGAGATTAAGGAATATGTGTGTAAAATATAGTATCGTAACGACGAAGAACAGATGAACAGAGAGGGAGAGTACAAGGTGAAGAGAATGACCAAGGGAGCATCTACATCGCCTACTTAGAATGTTTATTGCATGCCCTTAAAATAGGTTTGAAGGATCCGTTGCTTGACGGATGATTACATCAAGAAGATGGTCAAGGAGCGGGTGAAGTGGCATAATGGACAACTGAAAAAGCCTAGGTGGCACTTTTTGCTGAGTTGGCAGATGAGCTTGGCAGATGAGCTTGATGCCATATCGTCATGTCTACACCCCTAAAAATTGAACAGCTCTTGCATGATTAGGTTTTATGCGAGCTATATGAGTAGTGTTATGGATAAAATTGTGTAAGGAAAAAGGCATTAATTTGTGTGTGTGTTTGTATATGTGGCAATAGTATAATAAAATATGGTGTGCATAGGGCCCAGGGTTGAGGTGGCAGGGCATGACCATGTGCCACCCTTCCATGTAAGAGGACCCATAAGGTGTGTTGTACATAATCCATGATAGTAATATTATAAAATGCAAGGTGGCATGGCTCCTCCATGTGCCACCCCTCCACCTAGGCTGCATTTAGTGAGATATGGCTCAAAGTCCATGGGAGAAGCAATATAAAATAGGTGGAGATGGCTATTATATTGAGTTATTCCCTCCATATGGGATAGGCCCATGTGGGGGAGGTATAGAAGGTCTAAGAGAGCAAGTTAAATAATGGGGAAAGTAGGATGAGGTGGCAAGATTCCTTGTGCCAACCCTCCACTTGTCCTCCTAGAGGTTTGAACATATTATAAAATTGGAAAGAGACCAAGGGAGTATCATAGACTTGAGATATGGGGCTTGATTTATGTGGAAAATTGAGGCAAAGGGTTGTCGCACACAATTGAGAGTGCGTAACCACCTAGCCCACATGGGAGACTTTTCCACACACACCATGCATGTCGGAGGATACATTAATGTGGAGAGATCCCCTCTTTTGGCTATAAAAGGAAGGGGCTATTCCTTGATGAGACACGCTCATTCTTGTAAAGCCACCTAGCTAGTATTTTGATATTTCCCTCTCATCCCTTCTTTCAAATAAAGTATGGTTCTCTTCCCTTGATGTCTACATCTCAACATTCCTCCTCCTATCATGTACATGCTTCTCTTCCCCCTCTCCTTTTCCCCCTTGTGTCATAGTCTCCCTTTTCCTTCCCTCCACTTCTAATTCCTTTTTCACTCCTATGACATCCCTTCGCCCTCATGATCTCCTCTTCTCTATGGCCTTTGAGCGTCGCCATTCTTAGCCTCTAGCCTCTGGTCTCAGTAGTTTTTGTTCTTTGTCACCCATTTGTGTTGCATCTTTCCAATGCATAGGCTGTGTTGCTTTTTACTAACAATAACACTAACCTAACTAACTCTTTTTGAAAAAAAAGGGGGGGGGGGCAAGGCGCCCAAGGAGTTTGAGCCCCAAATCACCTGATCCTAGGAGGCGCGAGGCTAACACAAGTGCTATTTGGGAACCGTTTGGGACACCTCCTAATACCAAGTTTGTCCCAATCTCTTTAATATGGTTAACACAAGTGCTATTTCCACTAGTAGGGAGAGTCGGTAAGAATAGAAATATGCCTTGGCACCCTATGGGCCCAAGAGCCCTTGGTTGTAAAGTGAGGGAGAGTGCTAAAAAGGAAAAGGGTTGGCCCTCCCTTCAAAAGGTGACATGTATAAAAGACCAAATGGTTGACTTCGGTCTTCATTGTTGTTTGCACCAAGCTGAATACAAGCTCCCTCTTCTCTTCCATGCAAGTGTTTTGGGTATTCTCTTATTTCCTCATAGTGCCTTTGTGGTTGTCACTCTATCCCCCTTCACTCCCTTCACCTTCTTCCCTTCCTCCTCCCTCCTTCTCCCCTCCTCCCTCTCCCCTCCCCTCTTCTTCTTCCCTCTCCCTGAAACCACATTGCAACAATTCAGAGGCCACTTGAGTGACACTTGTAGATGGCTCATGCTATGCATTGCTCCCACAAGGAGTAGATGGAGTGGAGACTCTATTGGTATATCTTCAACTACCCCATGACATGTGAGTCATCGCTAAAACCCACCACAATTTGGGAACCACTGCTGGGGAGAAAAGATATGGTTTTGCATTTACACTTGCCTTCCTTCGATATATTCCCATTGCAAAAGTCTTCAAGCTTACCTTGGAGCTTGTTAGTGGAGTTATAGGAGAGAAGAGAGGTGGAAAGTGAGAGAGAGGACGAAAATCTATCTTTTGTAGGAATGCCATTTGTGAGCATGGGAAGCTTGTCTTTGATTCTTTTTGCTGTTTTAATTTGATAGGAACTTAGTAGGCTTGATTGATAAGGTGTGTATGAGGTCTAATCACCCCAGAAAACAACAAAAGTAAGAATTTTTGTCAAGTTTTAAAGTAGTTTTATGTTTTAGAACTCCCCTTTTCTGAGTTTTTGCATTTTGGCTTTCAAAAAGTGTTTGCATCCCCTTCTCCCAAATCTTATTCATGACACTCAAATAGGATTTGTGCATGGCCGAAGCATTTTTTATAACATTTTCTCCTTTTGGAAAGCTTTAGAGTGGTGGGCCATGCAGAGTGGCCAGGATCTAGCCTGGAACTACTCTTCGATTTTGAAAAACCTTGTGACAAAGTAGATTGGGGTTTTTTGGAGGGCAACCTTATACGTTTTGGCTTTACAGATGCTTGGATTAGAGGTGCTTCCTCTTTGTACAGATCAGCCCATAGCCAGGTACTTATTGGTGGGGTAAGGGCTGAGAGATTTTAGATTTCCAGATCAGTCCGTCAAGGATGTCCCCTTACTCCTTTTCTTTTTTGGTTCGTGGCTAAAGATATCAGTATCTATATTAGATCTCAAGTTGACATCTTTGGGCCGAGATTTCCCATCAGACGGGAAGAGGAGCTACTTAGCAATGAGTTGGCAGATGACATGGTAGTTTACTTGGATGCCACACCACAAACGCTCACTTCTTTCAGGACAGCATTGGAGTTATTTTGCTTGGCGATAGGGGCATAGATAAATTGGCATAAATCCAATAGCTTTTGGATCTCATCAAGCTGACCACTCTCAAACCTATAGCTAAAGAGCTAAAGTTGCATTAATTTGCTTGAATTTTTTTTTCGATTCAAAAATTTGTGATTTTCCTGAATTAAAACGAATCCAAGGATTTTTCCTAATTTATTCGTACGAATAGGTTATTCATACGAATTAACCTTTATTCGTATGAATAAACATATTCGTACAAATAAACGAGGTTATTCGTACGAATAAATGTAGTATAAATATGAAACAATTGTTATTTTTGTTATTTATACAAATACATCCAGCTGTATTCTTGAGCCACTTGCTTGCTTGCCTACCTACCTACCACCTCTGGTAGGTAGGCAGCCAACCATACCTCAAAATATTCTAAGTCTTTTTGCATTATTGCATTAAAATACAAATTTCCATCATACCTCAAAGGTAGCCAACCACCAAATCTCCTATTCTGATTGCACACTGAACTATCTTACATCATCAAGCTCAACTTCAAGGTCCAATATTCTATTCATCATTGTCAAACTAACTCTTTCCAATTTTTGGCCTTTGACCACCTCATTTTCATCAAGCTTTAGCACAATCTTCAAAGTACCATTGCATTCTTCCATAGGCATATCATAAAACTTCACCATGGCTTGCAGAACTTTCGAACATTCATCACAAAGTTATTATTGACTATCAATTCCAATTCTTTAGTCTCTCCAGCCTTTGTTTTTAAAGTTAGTGTACTACATACATGCTGGGACTAACCAACTAAATCAAGTATGCCCAAATTGAGTGCATGCCTAGCCATATCAACATTAGTCGATTTAGGAAGCGGGGCTTTACCTTTTGCTCCCACAGAAATACACGCTATTTTTAAGCTCTTAAATATGAGCCGATATGCGCTTGTACTTATCCTTGTAGTATCACAAACTCCCTATGACAAAATATGAAGAGGGGAGAGGAGAAGAGTGGAGATGAGGAGAGAGGGAACAGCTAGAGAGCACACCACAAATGACTAACTGTACACTAGATTTAGTTGAAAAAATAGAATATATACAAACCCTTTTAGGGTTAGGGTTAGGGGATCTAATCCTTTCCTTTATAGCACTCTATAAGGTTAGTGCTATGCACATATGATCACATGATGGTGCTATGCACACATGATCACATGATGTTGAGCGTGAACTCTCAACACCTTCCCTCAAGATCAACATCATGAAGTAGGCCTTCCCTCAAGATGATGATTCTGGGGAATTGAAGAAGGACTGAGCATTGCATTCCATTACACCCCTTTAATGGGAATGTCCTTCCTCTACGTCAAACCAAGAGCTAGTTTGTGTTTCTCGAATAGCTCTTTGCCGAGTGGTTTGGTAAAGATGTCTGCAACATTTTCTTTGCTATCACAATGCTGCAATGTGATGTCACTAAGTAACACTCTTTCTCTAATGAACTACTCTCTAACATCCATATGCTTTGTCCTGGAGTGATATACTGGATTTTTGGCCAATGCTTGAGCTGATTGATTATCACAATATATTGTTGTTGGCTTTGACTCAGTAATCTATTTCTGACAATAGTCTTATGAGCCATGTAGCCTCACATGCACCTGTAGTGAGTGCTCTATATTTTGCTTCAGTCGAAGACAAAGAAATAGTTGGTTGTTTGTTGGACAACCATGATATAGCACCTTGACCAAGGAAAAATGCATATCCCTGTGTTGATCTCTTGGTCTCATGATCTCAGGCATAGTCACTGTCACAGTATCCATGCAGCCATGGATGACTTCCTCTGTATTCTATCCCAAACTATCTTGTACCTCTGATGTATCTCAAGACTCTTTTGGTTACATTCCAATGAGACTATTTTGGATTTTCCATAAACTGTGTTAGTGAGCTTACTGAATAACAAATATCTAGCCGTGTGATTGTCAGATATATAAGAGATCCGATGAGCTGCCTGTAGTATCTGTCATTGACTATAAGCTTTTTTGAATCTTTAGTAAGTTTCAAACTCTGTTCCATGGGAGTGGCTGCAATCTTGCAATCTGCCATATGAAACTTCTTCAGGAGACTGTCAACATACTTGAGCTGACTCATAAATGTGCTATCTGAATCTCTCCAAAACTCAATTCCAAGACAATAGTGCATAAGTCCAAGATCTTTCATGTCGAACTCTACAGATAAGTCTTATTTTAATTTTTTTATGAAGGTATCCTTGCTTCCTGTCACAATCAGATCATCTACGTACAAAAGTGTGATATTAATGTCTTCCCCTTGAACTTCGTAGTAGAAAGTATGACTAGCATTGGACTTCATGTATCCCAAATCAGCAAAATACTTGTCAATTCTGTTGTACCAACTTCTGGGTGCTTGCTTTAAGCCATAGAGACTTTTCTTGAGATGGCAAACCTTTTTCTCCTTTCCTGGTTTAACATAACCTGTGGGTTGTTGCATGTAGACTTCCTCATCTAGATAACCATTGAGAAATGCATTCTTGACATCGAGCTGATACACATTCCATTTACTGAGTGTCGCTAGTGATATCAAGAACCGTATGGAATCCATCTTTGCTTTTGGAGCATAAGTCTCATCATAGCCCTGCCCATATTGTTGTGCAAATCCTTTTGCAACTAATCTGGCTTTATATCTCTGAATACTGCCATCTAGATTGTACTTCACTTTGTATACCCATTTGTTGGCTATGGCCTTCTTGACTAGTGGAAGGTCACATAATTACCAAGTGTTATTTTTATACAAAGCTTCCATTTCTTCATTCATAGCAGTTTGCCATTCTGGCTTGTCTACTGCATCTTCGAAGTACACTGGCTCTTCTGTAGCCATGATGGTAGTCATAAGAGCATAGTTGGTGGAAACCACCTGAATTGCTTTGCCTTTCTGAGCATATGTCAATCTAGCTGGTGGTCTGCTTTCCCTAGTAGACCGTCTGAGCTGCTGTGGCACTGCTTGGGGTGCTGCTAGCAATTCTTGCTCTTCTTCATCAACCTGTTCTGTAGATGACTGTGAAGTCGATGCTTCTATCTCGTATGTAGGTGAGGTTTTCCATTCTGATTCCTCATCAAAGATTACATCTCTGGAGATAATGACTTTGCGGTTGATGGGATCATACAATTTGTATCCTTTGCTTTCTTCACTATAGCCAACCATGATGCATTTGCGTGACTTCGCATCCAATTTCTTACGATGATCATCATGTATGTGGGCATATGCTATGCAACCAAATATGCGGAGATGCCCAATGCGTGGCTTGTGTCCAGTGAATGCTTCATAAGGAGTCATACCTTGTATCGGTTTAGTAGGAAGCCAATTAAGCAAATAGTTAGCTGTAGCTATTGCTTCTGCCCAATACTAATTCGGAAGACGCTTTTCACTAAGCATTGCTCTAGCACTATCTGCTAAAGTCCCATTCTTCCTTTCAGCTATTGCATTCTAATGAGGAGTATCTGCACATGTGAATTGTCTTCGTATGCCGTGATTTTTGCAAAAGTTCACGAATGCTGAAGACATGTATTCACCTCCTCTGTCTGATCTCATGACCTTGATCTTTCTGCCTGTTTGGTTTTCTACCATGGCTTTGAATTCTTGAAATTTGGAAAACACTTTAGATTTCTCTTTCAGAAAGTAGACCGAAGAATATCTACTGTAGTCGTCGATGAAGATCAAGTAGTAAAGTGAACCATTGATGCTGCGGGTCTGGGCGTAACCCCATACATCTGTATGAATCAAATCAAGAATACTTCGTGCACGAGAGGTACTTCTGACAAAGTTGGTTCGCTTTTGTTTGCCGAAGCAGCATGCTTCACAAACTTTTCCAAGAAACTATAGCTTCGGAATCCCAATTGCCATATTCTGATTCCTTAGATCTAACAAGTACTTGAAGTTGACATGACCATATCTCTTGTGCCATTTTGCAGATAGTGGCATCTGTCACATTTGAGAGGACATGGCATGCTTATCTAATACTGTAGCTAGCATTCTGTATAAGCGTCCTTCCTTGACACCTTTTGCTACTAGCTGACATCTTTTAGATTTGTCTCTGATAGTGCATTCATCACCGTCGAAGATGACTTTGTAGTTGTGTTCCATCATTTGACCTACTGACAAAAGGTTCTTGCAGAGCTTTGGAAGATAGAGCACATCTTTGACTAATCCTTTTGTACCAGTGAAATTGTTCATAAGGATAACACATGTCCCTTGAATTAGATTCAGTGTATTGTCTGCTGTGTAGATGACATTCTTCTGTCCTTCTAATGGTTTCATCTCTGTGAACCATTCCTGATGATTTGTCATATGAGATGATGCACCGCTGTCGATGTACCAAGGATCCTGTTCCACTTGGTCGACTTGATAACTGAAATCCTCTTTGGGATTGAAATTAGTGTCTAGGTGCATTGTATCAGTCTAATGGAATTCCTCACTTGCAAGAAACATATTTCCATGTTCATTTGCAAAATGACTATGACTAGAATGTCCACCACGATGATTTTCTCTTCCTTGGGAATTCCCTCGATTACTGCTAGATTGATCGCCTTGGTCGTACTACTTCTTGCAACAATCTCTTTCATAGTGTCCAAACTTGTGACAGTAGTTGCATTGAATGTTTGATACATTGGTGGATGCATTCCCTCGTCCTTGGAATCTTCCTCGATTGGAATGATTTCCTCTTTGCTGATTTTGATATTGCTGAGGATGATGGTGATGCTGATGCTGATTTTGACTTTGATTTTGTTGATGATGACCACTTTTCTGATACGATCTACCTCTGTTTCTGCCTTTGCCTCTGCTTTTGTCTGAAGCTGTGAATGCCTGATCATTAGAATGACCTTTACGTGCTTGAATGGCCTGAGTCCTGAGTTCTTCACCAAGTAGAACTGAGTGAAGTTCTTCTAGTGTTGGAATATGCCGTTGGATGGGAATACTCTAGACTAGATTCTCGTATCCTTTTCCTAGTCCATTCAGAATTACTTGAACCATTTCTACGGGATTCATAGTCTCTCCTACTACTGCAAGTTGATTGTTGTAGTCTTTGATGCGGAGTTTCACTACAGTTGCAAAAAATCTGCTTGATCTGGTTTCTCAGGGTGAGAATCCTGGATGTGTTCTTAGACTCGTAGAGAGCTGCAAACATATCCCATGCTTCTTTTGATGTCTTGACTATGTTGAGCTGTCCTAGCATGACATCTTGCACATTCTACTTGATCAAGTGATAGGCATACTTGTCTTTCTTATCCCATTCTACTTGAGCTCGAGCAATGGCAGGATCTGCTACTGGTGCGAAAACTATTTGTGTAGATGTAGATCCCGATGTAGATTCTATAGCTGGTACTGTGACAACAAATGGAGTAGAGCTACTGGTGGCTGGATTGTCCAATGGTCTAGGTGTAGACCATTGACATACTCCCATTTGTCCTAAAGCACAAGAATGGTCTCCATTCGGTATTTCTGTGTACCATAATTGGAGTTGTCTAACTTAGCAGATGCCTCCAGATTGAGGTTGCTAGTCGACATGGTGCAAGAAATGTACTTAGAAGTGTCGTGAAGATCTCTGTGTGAATCAACTGCAAATACACTTTATATGCCAAGTGAAATCTCTGAACCGTCGGTGAAGATAGAACTGCAGTATAGAAAATCTGATCTGTATTACAAGGCTTGTGGCAATGATGCCGGGAATAGCCAAGAGGCTTTACAAGGCTAAAAATGATGTGCACGATGCCGTGAGATAGCCGAATAGGCTTTACAATGGTGGCATGTGTGTGTGAAATCAAATGCTATCTGCCCACTGAATCAATCTGCAATGCCTCCGAACTCTAAAGTCAGCTCACTGAACTAATGAACGTAAGGTTTCAGGTAATTTAATGATGTGAAATCGGATGTGAGCGTATGGACTGACTCCGAGTAGTAGGTACTAGTCGAGAATTTTGGGCATGGCTTAGATTGGCAACTTGGGGAATTCAAAGCATCCCCTCTATGGCGATCTAGTCTACTCTAATCTAGATCTAAACCAACCGTCAATCAATGAAAGAATAGCACATAATTCCTTTTCTTTTGTTCTTTTTAAGTGCTGGGTCAGATACATCCATGTAGAGGCAAATGTGCATGAAGTGGTTTTGTCGACGAGGCTCAAATGTGAGTGTAACTTGTGCCGAAATGTGCACATGATGTAACGAGTGTGTAGAGCACAAAAAACGAGCGACTTTCCTTTTTGGAGCACCTCTAATTCTTCCTAGATCAAGAGATATGACTTGATCTAGGTGGAGGGGCAAAAGGAGTGCAAATGGTGCTTAATGATGATGTGTCACTGTGAGTCACATGTAGTGATGATGTGGCACTATGACTAGCAAGAGGTGTGCCTGTGAAGCTCTGTGCTAAGGTGGCAGGAGTGTGCACATGCAGTGTGTGCACAGTGTGCCTGGCAAGGGATTGTGCCTACAGAGGGTCAGTGCTAACTAGACTGCTGAGGGTGGCACAGATGATGTCAGCAAGGTGACATGGTAATGCTGACATGGAAGAAATGATGTGGCAGCTGATGTGGCAACTAACATGGCAATGATGATGTGTCAGCTGATGTGGCAATCGATGGTGACGTGGTAGGATGATGTGGCCTGCTTACATGGCATTGATGACATGTCAGCTGAGCTGGGCTACTGACGTGGCTGATGACGTGTTAGTCGGTTGTGATGACATGGCACACTGATGATGTGGCACTTGATGGTGATGTGGCAAATAAGGTCTACCACATGTCAACTTGCAGACCACTCCTAGGGTGAGTGGTGGCCCTGAGGATAAGGTGAGGAGGGTGGTGTACCACGTGTCTCTTGCTAGCTCATCAGAATCTTTTAAGCTGCTGACAAAATCTTTAATATTTCATCATCTTCTCCATCATTGGCCGTTCGGAGGAGAGCTGCTGTCAATCGCAACGTCATTGGTGATTGGAGGTATTGTCGATTGGAGGGTCTTAGAGCCGTTGTTGCAGGGCTAGAGTGTGGCAAAGGAGCGAGGCAGCCATTGGCACTACTCGTTTGGAGAGGCAAGACGAGTTGTAGTTGCCGCTGCTGCTACTCGTTGAGTGCATTGGAGCAAGGCTGGAGAAGCTGATGGAGTGCTCGTTTATGGCATCCGAGGGTTGCTGGGCACTGCTTTGTTGGTGAAGGTCAGTCAAGGCACCATTGATGATAGCGGAGGAGCTGTCAATGGGCTGCGCGTTGAAGTAGCTTACAGCGTTGGCTTTGGCGGTTGAGTACTGGAGATCGTTGGCTTGTTTTGGAAGCTGTAGACGTTGTTGGAGGAGGCGATGATGAGCACTCATTGGAGGTTGATGATGAGCACTCGTTGGCTTGTGGGCTGCTAAGGAGCAACCGCTCTGCTAATGAAGCGCTTGTTGAAGCGTCAGAGAAGGTGTTGCACTGGAGGGAGCCTACCTGGATATTCGTTGGCACTTGGAGTTGCCTTAGGGAGGCTCATTGAGGGAGCATGCTCTGAGGTTGAGCTGCAGCTGGTTGTCGAGGAGCAATCAATAGTCTGGCTGTTTAGGCTTGTTGCTGGCAGTAGAGAGGAAGTCATAGCTGAGGCTATAGTATAGGTGTTGTGGCCTAGGCTTGGAACAGATGCATGGCTGTTGAAGGAGCTTAGCTCGTTGTTGAAGGAGCGACGTTGGAGAGCTATTGTTGTAGAGCGCTTTGGATTTGAGTCATTTGGCGAGGCAAGGCGCTATAGATGAGCTGTGGAATTGAAGTGGAAGGACCTATGGCCTCCGTTGATGAAGAGCTATCACAGATTGTCATCATGATGAAGGCTTTGAAGCCTTGGGTGTTGTAGAGAAGCCGGTAGTGAGTCACGGCCCTTGGAGAGGTCATTGTAGACTATCTTCTTGATGTCGCTTGAGGACGAGCCACCTTGTGTGGCTAGTGCTAGCTATAGGAGTTGCAAGAGTTGTAGTCCTGCTTGCTTGTTGAAGCTAGGTGCTTGCGGAGCACTCAGGAATGACGAAAATTACTCTCTCTTTCTCAATTCTTTCTATCACAATGATGGAAATCTATGACAAAAATATATATCTCTCTCTCATAGTCTCTGAAGAAACTCTTGATGGAAATCCTCTCTCACTCAGAAAGAAAAAATCTCTCTCTCACAATAAGAATGAACGGAATTCTCAGACATGCAATGGATGAAGTTCTCTCAATGGAAGAGAACACTCAAGAAGCTCTCAGTCTCACAATCTCTCTCACACTCTCAGGAATCACAATGCCTCAGCGGAAGGCAAGGGAGCTCTGATACCATGACAAAATATGAAGAGGGGCGAGGAGAAGAGTGGAGATGAGGAGAGAGGGCACAGCTAGAGAGCACACCACAAATGACTAATTGTACACTAGATTTAGTTGAAAAAATAGAATATATACAAACCTGTTTAGGGTTAGGGTTAGGGGATCTAACCTTTTCCTTTATAGCACTCTATAAGGTTAATCCTATGCACATATGATCACGTGATGATGCTATGCACACATGATCACATGATGTTGAGCGTGAACTCTCAACACCCTGTGCACTAGTTGCATTGAAATGCTCCACAACTTTGTTCATTGACTCAGATGTTATCTCTGATTTTAGACTTTTGAATTTTGGATGTTGTATAACAGACTCCAACATTTTTTTTGTAAACACTTCACCCATAGCACCATAGTGTTCATCATGGATAGACATGAGTTCTGAAACACTCCTACAAGCTCTCACTCGATGCTTCCAATGACCACTTTTCTTGGATATTTCATCCATTGGACGCAGTTTCCTCTTACATAGTCTTGGACCCATTGGAGTATCCTTCATGAATGATAATGTTTTCTCTAACTTCTTGATCTCATCCTTCAGAGCTGTGTTTTGCATCTATAAGTGAATTGCATTTATAGTGCTCTCTCCCAATTGAGCATCTAATGTTTGAACCTTTACCTGTAATAATTCTTGATTTTTCTTCTCTATGCCATCATATGCAGACATTTGAACACTTGTAGCTTGCATAGATGATACCAAATGTTGATTCCAAGCCTCCAACATTGCGATCCTTTTGTCTCTTTCATTAAGCAAAGATTGATATTGGCTATGAAGGCTACTTGCTCCATGACCAATCAACCTTCGACAATATCCTAACAAACCATTCTCACCCTTACATAGGGACTTTATTAAGCTGGTCAATCCATGGAATTGAGGAGTCTGACAAGTTTGTGGATCGACTGGATATATTTTTCCTTCTAACCACAAATCCATATGCGCTTTTCCTTGATTTCGAAGAGCTACTAAATCACTTTCACTTGCTAAGGAGGATTCATTCCTCTTTAAAAATGGTGCATTCTCTACATCTATTTAAAAATGGATATCCATCCTTTTTAAATTCCGAGCGGCTTGCATGATTTCATGCACTTTCCACCTAATATAATATAACATTGACATCAATAAATAATATACAAACATGACATGTTTCAAAAAATTATCAAACCAAGCAAAAATGGAAACCCCAATTGCATGCAAAATCTAACGATTGAAATCTATAAATTCAAAAAAACATTTACTTATCATCAAACACTATTAAACTATGTGAATGAACAATACCTCACACGGATCTTTGAAGAAAATGCGTGATCAAACTTGTCCTCTTCAATGGTCCCTCCTATGCTCAAAAGACTCTCAAACCTCAGATCAAGAAGATACAACACAAGGAAGAAGGAAGAATGTATGTAATTGATTCTATTAACTGTTACATGCATGAATACATATATAGAGGATAATGCCCCTTCATTGCCCATACCATGCACCCCTTGGTATCCCTACACACATGGGTCTCTTAGCATTCCCCATGTAAGGCTGAACCCATGTGTTTATGCCTTAACAAGACTCCGAAAGAGTGCCATGAGACATTGAAGTGGGTTCTATATAGAATATGAATCCCATCAACGATCCGAAGACAAAAGGAAGGGCAAAAACTAATAGTAGATGGCCATGGAACATTTCGAGTTGAATGGCATCTTGTTGGTGATTTGAAAACACTCAAGTGCTTGCATGGTTGTGATACAGGAGCAAATTCAATGTTCACATGCCCTTATTCCATGTGTTTGCAGCCTAAGCAAAAGGCTGGATTATAATGGGAGAATTGTGAAGATAGTGGGAGAGAGGAAAGGAGTCTCACTTGCAGCTTTCTCACATACACAATGGGGGAATACACACGAAGGTGGAGGCTGAAAATAGTTTTCCTCTTCTTAGTTGTGAAAGCCAAAAAGAACTCTAGTACAAAGAAATAGAAGAACCCTATATGTGGGTCTCAAACCAAACTCAACTAACTAAGGTGGCATACTAACTGAGCCAAGCTATCATCCAGCTATTATTCGTGGGCCGTGTACCAACCGCATCTGTAGCTAACAAGTCGGTGACATAAATGCACAACGGTCACCCTGGCACATCGCGAGTGGAGGTCGATATCTCAACACTCCCCCTCGAGCTCAATCCCAATTCCTGCACACACCAAGCAGGTCTCTAAACTTGCGCAGCTTCTCTGCGCCCAATGCCTTCGTGAATATGTTAGCTACCTGATCCTCTGTGCTGACATAAACTAGATCAATAAGACCCAGTAAAACCTTCTCCCGCACATAGTGATAATGCACCTCAATGTGCTTTGTTCTAGCATGATAGACTGGGTTATTTACCAAGTGTATACTGCTCATGTTGTCACAATAAATGACAACTGGCCCATCTGTAGACTGATGCATATCATAGAGTAGCTTATGCAACCAAGCTACCTCACATGCAGCCATTGTTGCACCCCTGTACTCAGCCTCTGTGCTCGACAAGGCAACTGTAGACTATTTCTTGCTGCTCCAAGTGACTGCAGCACTCCCAAAAGAGAACACATATCCACTGGTAGATCGTCTATCAGAAATACTACCAACCCAATCAGCATCAGTGTATCCATGCAACTGTATCTGAACCCGAGCCTCATAAAATAGTCTATACTGCAATGTGGACTTCACATACCTGAGTATGCGTCTAGCCGCATCCAAATGCGGTTTCCTTGGAGCCTGCATAAACTGACTTACCAACCCAATAGCATACCTCAAATCTAGCTTGGTAATAGTCATGTAAATCAAATTTCCTACTATGCGTCTGTACATAGTAGGGTCTTCCAGAAGCTCACCTGCATCTGTGCTCAGCTTCACATTCTACTCCAAAGGAACTGAAATAGGCTTATAGCCTGTCATCCCATATTTGGATAGCATGTCCAGTCCATACTGCCTCTGCAAGAGCTGTATCTCACTTGGTGATCTAATCACCTCAATGCCCAAGAAATAACGCAGCTCTCCCAAATCCTTCATCTCAAACTTCTGCCTCAATAGCATTTTCACATGAAGGATATCTTCATCACTATCACCTGTGATGATCAAATCATCAACATAAAAGACAAGCAGCATAATACCCTTCTCTGTTTTTCTTACATAGAGTGAGAAATCTGCCTTGGAAATCTGAAAGCCAATAGTAACAAGATACTGTCCTATCTTGTCAGACCATGCTCTAGGTGCTTGCTTCAAGCCATACAAGGCTTTCTTCAACCTGCAAACAAACTCAGGATGAACAGCATGCACATAACCTGGTGGCTGCTCCATATAGACCTCTTCTTGCAAATCACCATGCAAGAAGGCATTCTTTACATCCATCTGATGTAAAGACCATCCCTTTAATGCAGCCATAGCAATGACTGCTCTTACAGTCGCCATCCTTGCAACTGGACTGAATGTTTCTTCATAATCAATGCCATATGTCTGTGCATACCCCTTGACAACTAATCTTGCCTTGTATCTGTTCACAGAACCATCTGCATTGTGCTTCACCTTATAAACCCATTTACAGCCAATTGCATTCTTGTCTTTAGGCAAAGGCACCAATTCCCATGTTGCATTTGCATCCAAGGCATCCATTTCTTCATCCATGGCTTTCTCCCATTTTTCTTTTCCCATGGCTTGCTCAAAAGAAATGGGTTCTGGTTCCTGTATCACTTTGACCATATAGGCATAGTGAATGGCTGTAAATCCATCATATTTCAGCCTATCCACAGGATACCTAGCTCTGGTAGACCTGCGCAAAATAGGCTCACTTCCAGGTGCTCTTAAAACATCCCTGGTCTTCCTTACTCCAGGTGTAACAACAGAAGGAATACCCAACTCATCATCAATGCTCTGTTCTGAGCCACTGGATTCACCATCCACATAAGAGTGACCTGCATTCACATCAAACATGGGCTGATCTACCTTCTCTTTTTCTTTTCGTGATACCTGCGTACCACTATCTGCATTGCTTTGAGGAGATTCTCCTGATCTCAATCTACCTGTCCATGGCGAAGTATGTGAACCACTGCTAGAGGACACTGCAGGTCCACTGATATTTTGTGATTGCTGCTGTGAATTTTGTGCAGCATTACCATTTTGTGCATCTACATCAATCATCACATTTACTGGTTTATACCAGCTGCTCATCTCATCAAAAACAACATCTCTGCTCACTGTGAACTTACGTGTAGAAGGGTTATAGCATCTATACCCTTTCTGCTGCAGAGAATAACCAATAAAGATGCACTTCTCAGCCTTTGGATCCAACTTGGACCTCAACTCATCTGGCACATGAACATAGGCAATGCAACAAAAAATTTTCAAATGAGAAATGTCTGGTTTCCTACCAGTATACATCTCCTATGGCGTCATGCCATGTATTGCTGCAGTGGGAGTCCTCTTCATTATATAAACTACTGTAGCAACTGCTTTAGCCTAATAATAATCTGGTAGATCTTTTTCATTTAGCATGGCCCGAGATACCTCTCCAATATGCCTGTTTTTCCTTCTGCAATTCCATTTTGCTGTGGGGTATGACTATATGAATATTGCTGCTTTATGCCATGCTCCTGCAGGAACCTTGCAAACTCATTTGAGAGGTACTCTCCCCCTCCATCTGACCTTAGGCATTTTATTTGCAGGCCTGTTTCTTTTTCAACCATAGCTTTAAAAGCTTTGAAGTGCCCAAACACTTCACTTTTCTTTTTCATAAAATACACCCAAAGTTTTCTACTGAAGTCATCAATAAATGTGACAAAATAGTGACAGCCTCCAATAGATGCAACTTTAGTAGTCCACACATCAGAGTGGATTAATTCCAATGGCTTTTTACTCTCTTGAACATGCTTACGAAATGGTTTCCTTGCCTGTTTTCCAAATTGACAGGCTTCACACACCTTATGCATTTCTGCAACCTTGAATTTAGGCAATCCTGCAACAATATTTTGGGCCTGCATTGATTTAAGTCGTTGTACATTAACATGACCAATGCGTTTATGCCAGATATCAATATCTGCAACTACATCGGTCCCATGTGCAAACATTGCTGCACTCAATTCAGGCATGTCCACATCCAGTGTAAACATTCTGCCTTTCTTCTTTCCTTTTGCTATCAAGCGACCATTATTTTTCATATCCTCAACAAAGCATCCATGAGGATTGAATTTGACCTGCAAGCCCTGCTCAACCATTTGACCAATAGAAACCAGGTTCTTGGTGATGTTCGGGACATGAAATACATCAGACAAGTATTTCTTTTTCCCATCCTGCATAGACAAAGGAATTTTGCCAATCTGCACAATAGGATGTGCAGTATCATCACCAGTCTCCACAAATCCTGGTTTTTCCATTTTCCTTGCATCCTGCATCCATTCAGCATGACCTGTCATGTGGTTTGATGCACCTGAGTCAACATACCACACATCATTGCTTTATTCTACACTTGTCACAGAATTTGTCATATGCTGTACCATAAACAAATGCTCATTTCTGTCATCACCCTGTCTACTAGAGGATGCATAATTGCCTTGCTGCAATTTTCCATTCATAATGTCATTCTGCTTTTTGTAGCAGTCTTTAGCCATATGCCCCATTTTACCACAGTAGTAGCATTCAACATTGCTGTTTGCATTTTGGCCTCTCTGCCATCCACCACGACCTCTTTGGCTCCCCTGCCTCTAGAGTTACCACATCCTCCTGCATAGGACTGGTTTGCTTGAGTTTGCTGCATATTCTGATTTCTACCACGGCCTCCAGATCAGCCTCCTCTACCTCTGCCTCTACCCCTTCTAGCATTTGAGTAGAAGACAGTTTCTTTTGAAGTTCCTCCTGAAGAAGATGCACCACCATTTCTCTGCTCTTCAGAAATTAGAAGAGCAATCAACTCCTCAAAATCAAGAAATTTTTCACGGACGGCAATGGATGTCCGGAACTGTGCATAATCCTTTCCTAGACCATTCAAGGTCACAGAAACTAAATCGTCATCATCCACTGGCGACCCAATGGAAGCAAGTGCATCCGCAATTTTCTTCACCTTCATGTAGTAGTCATTGATGCTCATATTTTCTCTCTGCACATTGTGCAGCTCTTGCTTGAGCTGCATTTTCCTAGCCTACGTATTTGTGCTGTACATTTTAGCCAAAGTATTCCATGCCACCTTTGGCATACTTGCATCCTGAATATGCACAATCATTGAATCTGAAATACTGATAGACAGCCAGTACATAACTTTTCTGGCTCTCTCATGCCATCCTTTAAATGCCTGCATTTCCTGTTGATTGGGAACATTAGGAAGAACTGGTTCTTCTTCATTTCCTGTAATGAACTCCCAGTAGCCTTTTCCCATAAGGAAATTCGTCATTCTAAACTTCCATGCTTGGAAGTTGTTCTTGTCAAGCTTTTCAATGACAATCTGTGAAAGAGAATCAGACGCCATTACAGAACACTACAAAATATTATGTCACTGCAAAAGACACAGCTTCTGCCTCATAAGGGCAAATCTGCAAACCTGACGAAAGTGGTTTTTTTGACCACACAGTCACTTCCTAGTGACAATTTTGCATCAACAGGCAATAAGGATGATTCTGCAACTCCCAATATCTCTGCGTACAGGCATACGATGCAATTTCTACGGCAACTTTTCACCAACCTGCAGAACAGTGGTCGCACAGCAAAAACAGGGCCTCTTCTTGAGTGCCTGCGGAGAACTTCCGCCTCCAAAACGGGCCCCGAAATGACCTCGAATCAGAAAAATAAAGTCACCAAGGGCTACGCCCACTCCCCGCAGCATATAATGCCCTCTCGCCACACCGCGAAGGGCGTCTCAATCTGAGACAGTGCACTCTTGCACTTCTGGCTGTGCTACCTATAGAGATTTGCTCCCAGACTCGAAAAAGGAAAGCAACACTGGTCCTCTTACCAGGACACTGCGAACTTGGTTTGCTTTCTTGAGCTCCTTACCACAAACAAGGCTCTGATACCATGTGAAGATAGTGGGAGAGAGGGAAGGAGTCTCACTTGTAGCTTTCTCACATACACAATGGGGGAATACACACAAAGGTGGAGGCTGAAAACAGTTTTCCTCTTCTTAGTTGTGAAAGCCAAAAAGAACTCTAGTACAAAGAAATAGAAGAACCCTATATGTGGGTCTCAAACCAAACTCAACTAACTAAGGTGGCATACTAACTGAGCCACGAACTAGTGTAGATAAGGATAGCTGTCATCCAGCTATTATTCGTGGGCGGTGTACCAACCGCATCTATAGCTAACAAGTCGGTGACATAAATGCACAACGGTCACCCTGGCACATCGCGAGTGGAGCTCGATATCTCAACAAGAATGGCATTCTATCTTTCAGCCAAACACAAGCTCCCAATCACGACAAGAAGGATGCAAAGGGGAATACCATGTTGCCCTTCCCACTAGAGAGAGCACATATGTACTTTACATGTAAAACTCCGCGTGCTTGATAAGTTGTTGTATTTGCAATCTTGTTTATGCTTGGAATTTAATTCTGCAAGAAGTATCCACACGGTGCATTGCAGAAGATGAGAAGTTGCTCTCAAACATGGGATTCCATGGAGGACATGTCAAACTTGAGGATAAGAAAATGTATAGGGCAACACAAAATCTTCTTGTCAAAGTGTCCATGGGTGGAGCGAAGGAAAGAATATTCCTATCTAACCACAATCTCAACAAAGACAAACATACATTGTCTCAAAGTAGCTTGGATTGGGAATACTAGAAAGCATTGTGTGAATGCATGACCAATAAGGCTTATCATCCTCAAGTAACAACTTTGAGACCTAAAGTATGGACAAAGGGAGATGGATTGATGAAATTGCTTCATAAGGTTCAAATTGATGAGATGTATTATGAAAGGTTCAGGATGGCTATGAAAGAGTTTATGCAATTAATGGTGAAATCATGGGGAGAGTCGCACATTGCACATTACATGGTAATCTTGTCACCATCATAATACTTAGCACTTGCTTTATTTATTTATTTTGTTGTTGAAATGATGCTCGTCATGTTTGCAGCATATTCTCTATGCACACGAACCATGGTTTGTATAGAATTGGGGCCCTTTGTACATTTGGAATACATAAGGCATGGAGAAGTCACACTATAGAGCCAAGGCATCCTACTTCAATAACTCAAGGCATGGTGGTGGTGTCACTTGTAGCAATGCATTGCATGAGATATTCGACTAGTGTTTTAGATGTTTACTACTTAGGACTTTGAAGTCTGAAAAGGCAAAGGCATCAGAATTTGGAAAAGCAGTTTAAATTGTATCAAAGAATAGAAAGCATAGTGCTTGGAAAGCATCCATAGGGAGTCGAGGAGTCGCATGTTGGTTGCAAGCTAGAGTGAGAGAAGGGAGAAGATGGGTCTGTGTGAAATGAATATCTTGCTTATTTTACTCAGGTTTTGATCACAATTTGTATACTCACTCTTGGAGTCTAGGGCCTGTGTGAGGTAAGGAGTTTGGGGAAGGTGGGGAAGGGTGAACAAGGGGGAAGAGAAGGGAGGGGCACAGGGTGGGGCAGGGCAGGGGGGGCGTGGTGGCAAGGGTGGGGGGAGGGAGGGGGGGGCGGGGGGGACAGGGGCGATGATGGGAAGGGGGGTAGGGGGAGGGTGATGGGGGCGAGGGGGGGTAGAGGGGTTAGGGCCTTCCCCAAAATCCCATTAGCCAACCCCCAACTCCTAGGAGGGATCCCATGAGAGGACTCCCCCGAATGAGCAAAACGTTTTTAAGAACCTTCCCGATATCAAGAAACTTCTAGAAAGGATTCAACAAACCACAAGAAAGAGTATGATCATCCCTGTCCCAGTGATAGAGCTTGTCATGGATGTAGTTCCTATGCATGTGCAATCGCGGGGGATTAGGATAGGCAGACGCCAAAAAAGCCCCATCACAAGGACTCCAAAAAAGGTGAAACTCAAGTCATCCACAAGCGAAGGATTTGGAGGAGGATCAATGCAAAGAAGAGCAGCGCAAGAAGTTCAAAGCAAACAAGAGGCCATGGAGCCATGTTCGAGTACCTATATGGCCTCTACCAAGAGTCAGGAAGCCATGAAAAGCAAAGCCAGGAGCAAGGGCCCCAAGGAAGATGAGATAGCTATAGAAGAGCACCGAGAACATGATCCTATGTGCTCCCTTCCAACATGTGGTATGAGAGAGAGCACAGGGGTACAAGGATTATGTGTGCTTCAGCACAGGAGCTATGGGGATGCTCCAAGAGCTATGGGGGTGCTCCAGGAGGCTACAGAGCAAGTCACCACCTCTTTGTTCAAGGACACCAACTTGTGTGCCATCCCCGCAAAGTGCTTCACGGTTATGGACAAGGACATAGCTCTGGCAAAGCGGCTACGAATGGACCCAAGCTTCAAGCCCTAGAATCTCCTAGAGCCCCCCCTTAGGACTTAGACTTACCCCTGCCCTTGAAGACACATTCTTGTATCTGAGGCCCAAGGGGCGATCTTTTTTAATAAATTATAGATTCTACATTTTGTACACTACCCCATTGTTGTGTGAATTCTCCATGCTTATGACTGAATTTGTTCTTCATTTCAGTGTTACTGTTGATTTCTATCATACCTTAGAGGAATTTCACCATGGCGCAGAAGGCAAAAGTATCCAGGACATCGCAAGGAGACCATAATTCCCTAAACCTGCCATGGTGTAAATTTAGTCATTCTTGCTGGGTTTGATAGAAATGAACATCAGAAATTCAGAATTGGTGAAAATCATACTATATTGGCTAGAAATGCATTAAATTAACACAATTCAAAGAATGGAACAATATAGCATCAACAACCTTAAAAAAATACAATGGAATAAATATTATGAATTCATGAAGAGCAACGATGACTTAAAACAAAACAAATAAAAAAGATGTAGTCATTAAAGTCATGTGTCCATTGAAATATATGTTTATATTTAGAAGAGGCCTTAGCTAGTTCGAGTACATTGAGAATAAGGGTGAGATTCGAATTTGGAATTTTAAATTTGTTGGTTCCCACCTAGGAGTAAGAATTGTGTAAGAGGTGTAAGAGGTGGGGTCACTTGTGGGATTAACCCACCTAGGTGAGGAGGGGTTAGGACTTTTTGGGCCCTACCATGGCCCTTTCATAAGGACTAATCCACTTCTTAATCCATTCCTTATGAGGCCCTTTTGAGACCCCATTTCTCCCTAATGTGGATGCTAGGTGCAAAGGAACCCGTGACCAATCAGGCCTTGCTCTCTATCGGTTGCGTCTTGTAACTAAGTTTGTTTCTCTGCTGGCATAGCATAGGCTGCGGGGGAATCCAGGTCAGAAAAGGCATCTGAGAGTACTGAGATAACAATCTGTTTAGTGTGTCAAGTTTGACTTTGGCATAGTTCATTTACTTCCGATTGGACCCTATTTTGCTCACGTTCATTCTTTCACCCTCCGTGACTCCGTCCTGCTCACGTTCATTCTTTCACCCTCCGTTCACCCTCCGTGACTCCGTCCTGCTCACGTTCATTCTTTCACCCTCCGTTCATTCTTTCACCCTCCGTGACTCCGTCCTGCTCACGTTCATTCTTTCACCTTCCGTGACTCCCTCCAATTTTTCTCCTTGCTGCCCTGTTCGCATCGTTTTCTAGCCCAAATCTCTTCTGAGCCACATGCGAGTTTTTAGCACGTAGAGCTCGAGAAGCGCCCACGATTTCCAAGCCCTCCGAGTCTCATCCATTACACCAAGCCATGGGAAGACTTCATCAGAGGTTTCTTCGTACCTTTATCGCTGTGGTTTTGTTCCTTTGTTGCGGGCTTCTTGGCGATGCTTCTACTTGTCCGAAATGTGGCAACTTTACCTTGCCGTATCCTCTGAGTTCGTCCAGTAGTTGCGGTGACCCTCAATACAAAGTGGTCTGCGATTCTCAGAAAAAGCTCAGCCTTAAGGCGCTTTCGGGAACGTATCCAATTATCAGCATCAATCCCGGATCTCAGAGACTAGTTATCGGCACGCCTAGCATATCTTCGACTTCATGTAGCACGACAGATCTGCAAGACGGTGGCCTTTCGTTAGACCCCAGTCTTCCCTTCAATGTTTCCAGCGGTAACACCGTGATGCTGCTGAACTGTTCCGCCACGCTTCTCCTTTCTCCCTTGAATTGTTCTTCGAATAGTCTGTGCTCCCAATTTGTGGCACAGGACAGCGAAGGCAGCGCATGCCGTAATAAACTGTGCTGCACCTTCACATCGTGGTCTTCAACGTCTCACAAAATTCCAGTGGCGGAAGGAGATTGTACAGCGTACGTGAGCGCGCTTTCCGTAAATCCGAGCTTTCCAGCGAGCACATGGACTTATGGAATTGAATTGGAATGGACAACGCCATTAGAACCGGTTTGTACTTCTCAAAAGAATTGCTCTCAAGATTCGACTTGCCAGAGAGACACCAGGACCAGCACGTTGAGATGTTTGTGCAACGGAGGATACCACTGGAATCCGTCATCGGGACTGTGCACTCCAGGTCTGTTTAATTAGGTAGTCCGAGTCCCAGGTTGAAGAATCTAAGTTGCAGAGTGAGTTGACTCATTGTAGAGATTGTTGTGGGGACAATGTTGATTGAAACGTTTTGAGCAGATAACGCTCTTTGCACGAATGGCTCGGCTGGATGCGGAGGCCACCGCCACGAGGGGCCCATCATCGCAGGTAGCACCGATACGAGTAGAAGCTGATCGTGCACGTTTAGCTCAAAAGTTTTGTTTAGCCTAAGCACCGGTTTGAGTAGAAGCTCAAAATGTCTGTTGTCGGATCGTTGTTGAGTTTGAAATCCTGAACTGGGCGTGCAGGCGTGACCGTGGGTCTGGCGGCTTCCCTAATGGTGGTGCTTGGCATATCAGCGGTGTGCAGAAGGAAGAGGCGGGCGAGGGAGAAGCTAACAAGGGAAAGGCAAGCGATACTGACGGCGGGGGGAGGGGGGAGGTCGGCGAAGCTGCACACGAGCGGGGAGATGAGGAGGGCGACGCAGAACTTCGCTCGGGAGAGGCTGTTGGGGAGCGGGGGGTTCGGGGACGTATACAAGGGCGTGATGGAGGGAGGCAAAGAAGTCGCAGTGAAGGTGGCGAAGCTAGGAAACATGAAGGGCGTAGAGCAAGTCTTGAACGAAGTTAGAATACTATCACAAGTGAATCACAAGAGTTTAGTTCAATTGTTGGGATGTTGCGTTGAAACTGAACAGCCTTTGCTTGTTTACGAATACATCGCCAATGGCACTCTTCTCCACCACCTTTCTTCTTCTTCACCTTCTTCTTCGAACTCGCATGGCTACGGCGCCCTCTTGCCTTGGCGTTTCCGCCTCTCCATCGCCCTCCAAACGGCTGATGGCCTCTCCTACCTCCACTCCTCCGCCTCCCCCCCCATCATCCATCGCGACGTCAAATCTAGCAATATCTTGCTTGATGAATTCCTCAATGCCCACGTCTCCGACTTTGGTCTCTCCCGCCTCGCCGTCTCTGACCTCTCCCATATCTCTACTTGCGCCCAAGGTACCGTCGGCTACCTCGATCCTGAGTACTACCGGAACTACCAGCTCACTGCTAAGAGTGATGTCTACAGCTTCGGTATCGTCCTCCTTGAGCTGGTCACCTCGCAGCGCGCCATCGACTTCGCCCGGGGGCAGGATTACGTGAATCTGGCCTTTTACGTGCAGAGCAAGGCCCAGGAAGGGCGGCTCATGGACGTGATGGATGAGAGGTTATTCACTGCGACTGATTCATCAGCGCCCCCTCCGAGTGCTGCTGCTTCTTCTTTACCGTCTTTGGCATCATCAGCGGAAGATACAACAGCACGATTGTTAGTAGCGTCTTCGGGATCAGGAGGTTCAATTCCTCGATTGTTCTCAGTACAACCATCAGCACCGTCTTCAGTAGCATCATCAGTAATGGGTATTGCAACATTCCCAGCAGAAGCTGCACGAACAGCACCATTTCCAGCAGAAGCAAGTGCAGCAGCATTATCTCCAGCACCCACAGGATCAACAGCGGTGGTGGAGAGCATGAAGCACGTAACGTACTTGGCTCTGAGCTGTCTGAGAGACAGCCGCAACGAGAGGCCGTCGATGAAGGAGGTGGTGGAGGAGCTCCAGTACTCGCTTAAATTGTTGGAGGGAGGAGGAGAAGCCCATGGGATCCCTGGTATGGGGCAGCTTGTTTTTCGTGCGGAAGACAGTTTTGCGGCCTCGTCGACTATGTCATC
This sequence comes from Dipteris shenzhenensis, assembly GCF_047967505.1. Classification (NCBI taxonomy): domain Eukaryota; kingdom Viridiplantae; phylum Streptophyta; class Polypodiopsida; order Gleicheniales; family Dipteridaceae; genus Dipteris; species Dipteris shenzhenensis. The sequence goes on along the minus strand of NC_141605.1, from coordinate 48,281,601 downwards.
GTCGACTGTGTCATCGCCAAGATGATGCTTCTACTGCTTTTGTATTTGACTCTTTGGGTTGCTCACACCCACCACTGAATATGCGCTGAACAATTTTGTGGTGATGAAGCCGTCTTGGTTGAATCTTTTGGTGCTTGGTGAGGAGACTCTCGTGATGAAGCCCCTCTTAGTTGAATCTTGAGGTGCTATGTGAGCACATTGGGAGTGCATTTACTCTTGGTGTTGGGAGTGTGTTTAAGAACGCTAGGACCCCATGAGGACTCTCTTTTATGGCCACACGTTGAAAGGATTTTCTTCTTAGACCCAATAAACTTGTGCGCTTGAGGTTTCCTAGCCTTTTGGAACTCTTTGGTGATCCATTAATGATCTTTGGAGTTGTGCAAACGAGAGTTAAACTCGAGTCTATCCCACAATCTCGCCAAAGAACCAATTTTTCCCCACTTATTTTTTTTCCAATTTGAGGATGTTTGTTTTCCTTTGTTTCTAGTCAAGCTAGAAACTTGGTTGGTGTTTAATTTTGTGTTGAATGTTAATGGGCATCAAAGGATAGCCTTTCTTAGGCCTAATGACATGGTGATAAAAGGGGCTTTATGAAAATACTAATCTCAAACTAATGGTCCTAAGCTAAAAAGAAGGTTATTGTTTAATTTTGTGTTGGATGTTAATGGGCATCAAGGGATAGCCTTTCTTAAGTCTATTAAGATGGTGGAAAAGGGCTTTTATGGGAAAGAGTATCGCCCCAAGTTAAATATCACTAGCATGAAACCCATGCTCCACACAAGAATGTAATCCATTGAGCAACTATGTGAAGAGCTCCTCTCGCCCTTGCTCTGATTCATCAACATAAGAATCATCGCTCTTGTCGTAACCCCCAGCCCACAACTACCACCATAACACCTTCATTCTTGCACTGGCATGTAGAGGATGTGTCTGAGATTGAGAGAGATGGCGATCAAGGAGACTTTAAAATCACATCACGCACTTGCAAAAGGGAGCACTTACTGAAACCATCGTCGATGAGGAAGGTCTGTTTTTTAGGGTCACTTTAGAGTCGCAACAAAGTTTTCATCTTATCCCTACAAAAGACACGATGAGGATCTACATCTAGGAACTTCGCGAGGTCTTACCTCAGAGAGGAAGTGAAATTCAGTGCCACCCCTAGAGGACACCCAAGATGTCTCTATATGTAGCCAAGCTCCTACCAAGTAAAATCATACCTATCCATCGAACTAGGCCTACGATACCACTCAGCTAAGATGTGAAGATATTATCCTGGTTACACAAAACTTGAAACATTACAAAAGTGACCCATAACCATCAAGTGATCCCGCTTCTCTTTCCATACCCTAGATAACAAGTTCATGTGACTTGGTTGCAAGAGGGCTATTTGGCACCCGAGATAGCTCTTGAATTACACAATATCATATAACTAGCCAAAGGGCCTCCATCACAGAACCGAAAAGAGAAGGTATGCTAGAGGCAACCCTTGCCACATCCATTAAATCCTCCTACTAACCCTCCATCGACCACCACCATTGTCCTAGCCTAACTAAAGATAGGCTTGATCCTTTTGTAAAAGATAGGGCCAAAATCCACTTTCTTCAACACTTTGAAAAAAAAATCCCATCTAATGCTACCATTTGCCTTGTGATGATCCAAACTAAGCAAGATGAGATCAACATACGCTTGAGGCTTTTGGCTAAGTCAAAATCCAAAGCTAGATTCATTGACAACATTTTGAAATATATTCCTTTTATAAAAAAATAAGGAGCATTGCTTGTTAGAACCTCCTGCCCCGATTCATTGCACGGACTATTTTAAGAGAAAAACCGGCACTTTTGCACAGTGAATGGCTAATCTTACCTAGTTTCCTAAGCAATATCATTCTGTGGTTTTTTAATAAAACATCATACATCTATTTGAGCACATAAAAATATCATCTGATTGTTCAGATCAAAGACATGAGTCTTCGTTTGCTTATGTACAGTCTAGGTGTACAAGGCCTACCCTAGATTTTAAAAGTAGACACTATGATATTATATCAATTATTATCTCCCTTATTTTATATCAGATGGCCATGTAAATTTATAGAAAGACACCTCACCTTAAGCCAATTTATTAGTGTTTTTTGAATTTAGTTCTAATAAAAAATCCATTAATAGTTTTAAAATATTAGAACAATATGCAAATTTTATAATCCACTAATTAAAGGCACTCTATTGATTATAGACATCACCTTATCGTAAATTGAAACAAGTGTAGTAGTTTATAAACAATTCCAAACATATCCTAGTTCACAAGGATAATAATCCTTGATGTGATAAAGCTATGAAAAAAAGTTTGGTGAAATTGAGTAAGAAAGGTTAGATTCTGCCCTCCCAACATGAAAATATACTATAGAAGGGAAAAGGCCATACTAACCAAATACCAAGGCTACACAAGCTTGGTACTAGGCTTGGGAAGCCCGCTTTAGGTTAATATCAATCCTAAGGGTGGAGTAACTTGTCCATGTAGAAGACCTTTCTAGGCTAAGTAACTTGTCCATGTAGAAGACCCTTCTAGGCTAACACAAAGAAGTGCCACATCATCAATAGTCATCTTGACACATCACAATGCCACAACCTCAACATACCACATCAGCAATGGGGACCTCATCAACCTACCAAATCATCATACAGCATCATGATGCCTATCACCTTCCCTTGCCCACCTCATACTGCTAGCTAAACGAAAAGGTAAGTAATCAAGCACATGCCATTTGCAACCTTATATATCATGACAAATCATAATATACACATCATATATGTAACATTACCTTGCCAACTATTGTTGCTACCTCCTACATGTTGACACATCATGAAAGACATGTCATCAAGGTGCTTCCTACCATATCATCCCATGCAAGGCCCTATTTACCACCTCATATTACAACTTCATATAAGGCAACACATCATGATGGATACATCATCATCTTGCTTGGTTGCCACATCATTTCTAGAACGCCCAACATTCCACCTTAGCCCTCACATGTCCATACAATCGATGTGCCACGTTAGCAACGTCGCGAGATAACATGTCATCACCATGCATGGCGCATCATCATGCATGTATGAACAACATGATATCATGCATTCATGCAAACATGATATCACACAACAACACAAAGCAATTATAGACGCGCTTGATAGACGCGCAAAATAGCGGGCGCGTCTATAGGCGTTGCTTTAGTAGAGAAATTACGGGCGCGTCTATTAGCACGGCTAAATGCTCGTCTATTTGCGCGTCAATCACCGCATTTATTTGCGCGTTAGATCTGAGAAAATACGGGCTCGTCTAACATCCCATCTATTAGCGCGTCTATGTGCGCGTGTATTTGCGCGTTTATTTGCGCGTTTACACTGAGACTCAGACGCGCATTTAGACGCGGGGTTAGACGCGCTCCAGAGAATACAGAAAGTGAGATTTTGGTGTACATCATTGCTTTCCAAACATTGCCCATGATTACCAAAGCACATAATTTTTTGCAAGCCCACATATACAAGAATTAAGGGAAATGAGGAGAATGAGACAATATGTAAAATAGTTTTGCCAATATCAATTGTGGGGCTACGGTTCAATCTCATCCTCAATGAGATCAACCCTTGCCAAACTATCTACTTCAAAATCCAAACAAGTGTTTAGATCTACAAATACATTCAACCCACTACTACTTGTGCCACTCATGTGCTCATCGAAATCAAGATCTCCAATGGTAGGCTCGTCCTCACGGGTAATGCCGGCCTCAATATCTATATCTCCTATCTCATGATCATCCTCCTCTCTTGTATCACGGTCATCATCATGTCCATGGGCATGATCATCCTCCATACGCTCCATATTAGTAAATGTACTATACATCACTTTGGAACGTGGCATAATAGGTATGACATGCCACCACCTATTATTATCCACCATTGGTTGATAGACAACCTAATTCAAACACAAATACAATCATGTTACTTTTCTTGCATCAAATATTTAAAAGCGAGTATTTTTATGTGTGTGCACAGTACCTGTTCACATTGTTGCGGTAGTATTAGTGTGTCCTTCCTACTTTGCCAAAACTTTGTGGAGTCAATAGTTACAAAGCCACTTGCATGGCATTTGATTGTTGCATTAGGGCCTCTTTCCACCACGTCCTTAAACCACTTTACATCCAAAACATACACAAAGAAGTGTCGAAAGTCAAGCATAATGATATCTTGGATTATGCCACAATAATCATCCATGACTCCATTGGCTCCCTCAAAGCTAGTAATGACGCCGCAATCTTGTGTGTTTCTCTTATCATCAATCCGTTGTGTTCGAAAATGCTTGCCCTCACACCATATAGCATTGAACATAGTGCACTACACCAAGAAAAAATCAATTAAATCAGCAATCTAAATTATAAAAACCTCCTAACTTATGCATAACATTCTATATACCGACCTTGCTCATGCATCCCCTAGCATACTCCCATTCTTCCATTGTGATATGCATCCCCTCATCTTTCTCTGCTTTCTCCATTTCATCAAGTAGCCAATCCACATGAATATCCTTTGGAAGTGCTCTTAGACGCTGAGGGTATGGCACACGAGATCCGTGGTGTGTACGAAAGAGGGCCCTTTCTTCTTGTCTTCTTGCCTTTGCATTCTCGTATCTTGTCACCCATCTTTTCATCACATCACTATTAAGCACGCAAAAGAGGTTGATACTATTACGCAACTCCGTGTCTATTACTTTGTTGCATCCTCTTCCTTGAGGCACAATAGAGGTCATCCTTAGGTCTTCATCATCTCTCCATAGTCGTGGGAGAGAGCTATCCACATCAACAAGAAACTCAGAAATATATACAAGTGACTCTTGTACCAACCAACCCTCGGCCATGCTACCTTCGGGTCTTGCATTTTGTCTCACGAAGCCCTTCAAGGTCTTCATGAAGCGCTCGAGGAAGAACAACCATCGTGCATGTATAGTACCGCATATAGCAATCTCATCCACCAAATGCACTATGAGATGTAGTTGGCTTATGAGAATAGAACGTGGAAATGTCTCCTCCACTAAACAAACCGCCTCCATTGACATAACTCGAGCATTCTCAAGCGTGGTGGGATCTATTTCCTTTGAGCTCACATACCTCACAAGCTCGCCCATCTTGTAAATACAATCTTTCACGTCCTTTGATGCACTACGTGAAATGCTAGTAGGTAGTATGAACTGAACCCGCGAGGAGGTGGTTGATTAGTTGCTTATAGCTATTCACTCACAAATTTGAAAGGAAAAAGATATTATGCATATAAAATACTTACTTGGAGCATCTTGTGCCAATCATGAGATTTCAAGCCATATAATTGCTCTACACCTCTTTTCTTGCTCTTTGTAAAGGCTCCCTTCAAACACCTCATGCATCCAGTGGGAGTACGAATTGTAGTAATAGCACGCTTCACCGTCGCCATCTCTAGCTTTGATAACATCCACGGTGCATGAGGTAAAAAAACACGCCCATTTGGTCTCTCTTGAGGCCAAGCTTCACGCATCCTCCCTGTGGTACGTAGATCCTCCCTTATGCCTGCCGAATCTCGTGTCCCATTCAAATGCTCCCAAATGGTAGATGCCACATTCTTGAAGATATGCATGGGATCGAGCAGGTGATTGATCTTGAGGTGGGACCAATATGGTAAACGATAAAAGATGGAGTATCTAAACAAAATAAAGTGTTAGCGTGCAATCTTCACTTTCAACCAATATAGCCAATCTTTACTTCCAGCCAATAGTTACAAATCCTTACCGGCTCATGCCAAGTGGTGGAGGAGTCGTGGATCCGTCCCAAATTCTCATCCAATCTCCCGTGGTGAGTGATTGTGGGAGGACTTCATTCCAAGGGGCAACATATCTAGGATGATCAGGTGGGAGAAATCGATGGTGATTCTCATAGATGACCTTATTCAATGCATCTGCCCGTGAGGCAACTAGCGAAGGACCACAAACAGGACATGCATGGTAACCCGATGTAGTGAGACCTGAAACAATAGATGCAATTAAGAGTGGAAGGTGGGTTTAGGGTGCCACGTCCTTGCCTATTCATAATTAAAAAATGCAATTCTTACTTGAACACTCGCCATAGCCTGGGAAGTCATGCATCATCCACATCAAGACTGCTTTGCAGTTGAAGTCTCGTGACGAGGGAGGCCTGCTCACATCATGCACCTCGATACCTCTCCAAAGTATCTCTAGCTCATCAATCAAAGGCTCCAAATAAACATCAGGGTTTTTGACTTTATGTTTCCCTAGAATTAGAAGGGACAGCATGACATGTCCTTTCTTAATAGCCATAGAGGGTGGAAGATTGTAATTCACCAATACCACTGGCCATACACTGTAAGACGTGCTTTTGAGACCAAATGGGTTCACACCATCCATACCCAATCCAAGTCTCAAGCTCCTAGGTTCTTCCTTGAAGCTTGGCCATGTGTCTTCAATATGCTTCCACGCAGGAGAGTCCGCGGGAGTTCTCCACTTGCCATTGGTTGATCGATGGGAGGAATGCCATGACATGAGCTCTGCAATAGATTTGCACTTGAACATATGTTGGATGCGAGGGATTATGGAAAAATGTCGCAATACCTTACGAGGCACGTCCAAGGTTTTGAGATCTGCTCTATATCTTGCCTCTCCACAAGTAGGACACTCTCTTGCATCCTTATGTAGTCCACGAAACAAAACGCAATCGTTGACACATGCATGGATGCGCTTGTAATCTAATCCTCCAAGAGAGGTCACATGTTGCCTTGCCATATCTCTTGAGGTCGGTAATTTATTCTCCCTTGGAAGCATTTTACACAATAGCCTGCACGTGAAGACCATAAATGAGGAAAAGCATTCGAGTAATTGACCCACGCGCATAATTCATCATGTTTGCAAAATCAACTTTAAATTAAAGCTTACTTGAGTAATGCATTCAAACTTGCATTGCTCCATCCATAGATGGTTTGCAAGTTTAGTAACTCAAGGGAGGCACGTAGAATAGAGAATGTGCACCCCTCAAACAGTGGAGTCGATGCTGCGGTAAAAAGATCATCCTGCTCCATGCTATTATCCCTCCATACTTTGAGATATGATTGAGCGTAATCCTGCGTGCACGATACATGTTTCCTCGACATCGATCACACAGACATTTGATTTTTTGCTCCAACCACATTTCGCGATGGTGGATACGGAGGGATTCATCCTCACTGGAGCTGCTTGTTGAAGATGGAGACATCCTACAAACAAACAACCCACCAAATTTGCTCTTCTTCAAATGCTTAACTTAAAAACTCTGTGTCGCGTCTAAATGCCCGTCTATCGTCACGTCTAATGTCGCGTCTACCTACGCGTCTAAATGCCCGTCTACTCTGTGTATTTAAACGTGCCTGTAGACGCGCTAATAGACGCGACTATAGACGCGCTTATTCTGTGTATTCAGATGCGACTATAGACGTGCTAATAGACGCGACTATACCTGCGACTTTTAAACCTGCTTTTCGGTGCGCCGCTCGCTTTGCTTTTCTTTTAACTACTTAAACTTCACGAGCGGCTTTCTTCCTTCTTTATTAGCAGTTCTATAGATTCGAAGCTTAAGAGAGAGCCTCCCATACACACACAGTTCCAAGCTTTCACTCAAGACAAAGGGACCGTACCTACACAGCTTGCTTCCAAGCCTAAAGAAGAGGAGGAGTACGAACAAGGAGAAGAAACAAGTTTGGAAAAGAAAGATCCTTCCATACCTTTTTCCAAGTAAGTCCTTTTGAAGTTGTTCTTGCTTGCTCTTTCCAGTTTTGTACTTTTTCGCATCCACGAAACGTAGCATCTAGGTATGAGCGACACGTTCTTTTGTCGGGCGAAACGTCCTTTTCCACTTTTGAGTATTCTCGACTGTCGGAGCGCGTGTATATAGGCGTCTGAGGGCGCGTCTAAACGCGTGTCTACAGGCGCATCTATTTGCGCGTTTGGCTTGCTACAGACACATACAGACGCGTATATAGACGATCAAATAGACGATCTGTTAAACGGAAGTTTAAACGAATTGTTAGACGCGCTTTTAGACGCGCTGTTAGACGGATGTTTGGATGGGCTGTTAAACGCGCTTTTTAACGCACTGTTAGACGGCTGTTTTGACGGTCTGTTAGACACGGTGGTAGATGTGCTTTTACTTGAACTGTTAAACGCTCTATTAGACGCGTTTATAGACGTGAAGATTAGACGGGTCTATAGACGCGCTCTGACAGAGCCTCTTTTTTTTTTTCCCCCTTTCTTCTCAGCTCCCAAAGTAATAGATTTGTTTATTTTTTTCCAGTTTAACATGTGGGGAGGAAGTGCTTCTAGCTCACCTGATCCGCGTGAATCGATATGGAAGGATTTATATAATATTTTAGGGCACCCTCCTAGTCCTGTGGAATTATACGGGTACATGACGGGTACCCTTAACACTCCCCAAGAGTCGGCACTACAGACTCCGAGCCACCCCACACCGCCTGAGATCACCCCAGCGGAGTCTGCACAGCCGTCTTATGCCCCGTCTTATGCCCCTTCCCCCGTACCGTCTTATGCCCCTTCCCCCATGCCGTCTTATGTCCCTTCTGCCATCCCGTCTTATGCCCCTTCCCCCATGCCTTCAGGAGGTCCTTCTGCCTCAGCGAGCCGTCGACGTACTCCCCAACTGTCGAGACTCGGTTCTCCAGCTACGAGTGGTCAGCGTAGTCCCGCGCAGTCCCCAGCTATGAGTGGCCAAATTACGAGCTCGACACGATAGGGTGGCAGGCGTAGTAGCAGGGAGAGCGGTGGCGGATGCATGGCACAGTGCTTTGGGCCATGTGGCGGTGAGGCCGAGGATGATGATTCCGATGATTTAGACGTGCCTTTGGGTGATAGTACGATTTATTATGACATCACCCAGACAGGAGGCATCTTGATGGATGCGCGGGGGAAGGATGTAATGGCCTTCATGCGCTCTGTAATTGCTAATAATTACAGAGATTGCTTTATCCACTATAAAGACCACCCAAAGAGGTTGGCTGATGAGACCCTCGCTACTGTTCGCTCTAGGTATCCTAACCCCCCCAATCGCCAGTTCACAGATAAATGGGGGAAGTCAAAGATTGTTACGATACTTAGCAATAAAAGATCTTCCCTTAAGAGGCAGGCACTAGCGGAGCTTGCCAGACTTGAGGCAGGTCAACCTCCAAGGGGCCCGCCGCACACCGCTCAGAAGCGTGAGTGGAAGAAGGCAATGAAGTCAGCGAGGGAGGAGCCCAGTCTGCAGCACGTGGAGGCACGGAGGATCCAGATGGAGGAGTATGGGAGCGCGCATTTTGGAGCTGGGGGTGTTGAATCATGGGAGGCCCAATTTGTAAGTATCGATCTCAAATTATATTGCTTATGTAGTTTATTAGGAGGTTGGTTATTTCTTTGTACTAATCCCTCCACAAAGTGTATCGCGGTCATGCAGCTTGAGATCGTGGGCAGATACCCTACTCCAGTGGAGACAGCCTACCACCGCCACCATCGCAGAGGAGATACATGGAGGCATTTCTATGATGACGGGTTGATTACTGAGGAGCAGTATACCCAAGCGACTGGACAGGCCCCCCAGGTATTTGAAAGTAATTAAATAATGCCAAAATTATAAGTAAAGATTTGATTTTTCATACATTGATATATGTTGTCCCTTGTTTACAGGGCGCCCCTGCATAAGACGACGAGGAAGACGAGGAAGGAGGTGCAGAAGGGAGCGCAGAAGGCAGTGCAGAAGGGAGCGTGGAAGGCAGTGAGGATTAGTCGTAGAAGTAGTGCTACTATTCTTTTTTGTACTTAAAGCCATTGGCTTGGCTTCGTGCCTCTTGTATATAGACTCCTCTTATTTTTTGTACTTGAAGCCACACAACTAGTTTTCTTGTTTGTAGTTAACTAGTTTGTGGATAATTAGTTTACAACTAGCTTATTTTGTAGCTATCCAACTAGCTTAGTTTGCAACTACTATCCAACTACTATGTAGCAAGGTAGTATGCAATTAGCTAGTTTGCACCATTTGCTCTTGAGGGGTCCCCTTTCATGTTGATATGGCCCTTGAGGGGTACCCTTTATCGACATGTCATATATGTCCAGTGCATGTTGAAATGGTCCTTGCCCCTGAAGGGGACCCATCAAGGGCAATATCAACATTCATACATTCTATATGGGGCCCATTCATACATTTTGCACAACTTGTTGACATGTCCAGCTACCCACACTAGTATTCAGCATAGCAGCATGTAATTCACTAGTTTCTAGTTGGCTTGTTTGAAGCTAGTTTGAAGCCAGCTAGTTTGTAAACAGCTAGTTTGCAAGTAGCTAGTTTGTAGCAAGGTAATATGGACCAATCTAAGCATGGAACCCTAAACCCTATCTAGCCATAGTCATATATATAGAATTTAGGAATCCATGTCAATATACATTCTATTTAGGCAATAACATGTACAATTGGTACACGAGTTTCAAGATAGTGGTATACAAGTTTTAAAAGAATCATGCAAATGGAAAGAATCCAAGCATGAAGCAAACACTTGGTGCAAATCAGGGAAGGATAATTTCCAAATTGTCAATGAATATAATCTATATTTTAATGTGAAAGAAGTAATGTTTAAATAGCACAACCCTCGCAGTGCAGCGAGATTATCTTCAGCAATTCATCTACAGTTGCTATCATGTCACATAGCTCTCGAAAGAGAGTGACAAGTTTGGATCCTTTTCAACAAGGACGATCTTTGTAGGAGTACAACTTATGATCCTATACATAACATGGATTTCTCCCTCTTAAGTTTTGGGTCATCCTTTGCCTTTGGGAATAAACCCAAAAGATAGGCCAAAGGGAAGAGGAAAGAAATGTACTGAATGTAAAGTCCTCCTGGATCAAAGATTGGTTGATCAAAAGATGAATGCATACATGATTGCATGCTGAACATGTCATAAGTCATCGTGGACTGTGTAGCTCCTCTAGAGAAGAGGCATCCAAATGTGAGGCTAGTCAATGCAACGATGGAGAAAGAATTCGGTAGGTTCTTACCAACCCAAAATAGCTGACAACAATGTATGAGGTATGCTGTAGTAGAACTATAATCCCAGTCGAATGATGCGGAGTCGAAGAAGACCGCATAGTCATTGTGGACAGAGTGATCTAAGTGCTGAAAATCTAGGGCCGAAGGTGCAAGTATGATATGTTGTTTTGCTAAAGAATAGGCCCATACAAATGACAACGTATGGCAACCTGTCAAACCTGTATGCTCAACTATCAATGAGTTGAGGGTCATTTGATATGTGCATAGCTAAACATCCATTGGCATGGGATGTAGCATCCGTCATATGCTGGTGGAGCTGACAGTGTAAAGGACTAGAAGCCTGAAATACAACTAAAAAATCATAAGATATCCTTGAGGCATGTGAGATGCCAAATGTTAACGAAGGGTTTGATCTATAGTCTTGGATCCAACCACTGATCTGCATCAAGTATGGACTGTATGCGACAGCCCCATAAGTGCATGCTGAAACACTAAGTCTCCCTAGGTTCCACTATGGCTGAACCTGATGATGTCCACTGCAGTAGGCAGAACCGCACTAATGCATATCCTTGTGTTGAGGAATGATCTGTTGATCAAAAGAGGTGGTGGTGATAACTGGATCCAAGGATGCAATGCGACATGACTGAGCCAATGTTGGAATGTCTGTTAGACTAATATGTTGATCTATACTACTCATGGAAACTATGTCCAAGGTGATGATGAGCTACGTATTAGAGATGAAAGCATCAATGATGGATGCTGGAATGAAATCACCTGAAGAGCTGAATGTGCTATGGCATGTATCTCTACATGCAGGATGATATGTGGGTGCCAAGAATTGCATGATCACTAGTGAACTCCTATTGAGTATCTGCATCTATGGAAAAAGATGGAGTCATATCCATGCATAAAAGTGATGGATGTACATCACTACAATCAGACTATGCTAATGTAGATGAGACTACCTCATACCGAGGACTTACCATCAAATTTGCCTCGTGCTAAGGGCTTACTACTAAATGTGCCTCGTGCTAAAGGCTTACCGATAAGTGCGCCTTATGATGAGTGCTTATCGAGAAGTGTGCCTCATACTGAGGGCTTACCAAGGTATGTGCATGATTAAAAACTGCAGGCTGATCCATGCCAACATCCAAAGTATTCACATCTGCTGATCTTGCAAGGCCAATGAGGCTTGAGTTTGCATCATAGACTGGTACATACACTGTGGCAATAAATGTTCAAAGAAGGTTCCATTTCCACTCATGGATCTCTTCTAGAGTCATGACTGGTGTATCATCAACTACGTGATATAGATAAATCCATGTTGGAGGCGGTCTGGTGCTCTGTGCAAGAGGCTTACCCGAGTACCGACAAGAGTGTCAACCCATCAGAACATTGTATGAGAGCTACCACTGTGGGGCTTACGTACACTATCAAAACGAAGTCATGTGAGAACTGTGGTGTGCCAAAGATCAAGCCTGTAAAATGAAGATGACATAGTCAATGAAAATTACTATACATGGGTGGCATATGTGCATGCAGGAAGAATGCAACATTCTGAATTAGAGAGGGAGAACTCTGCCAAGTATCACATTGAGGTGCAGAAGTGCCAAATGCCAAGAGACTGAGCTGGTGTCAATGTATGAATGTGTACACCGATGATAGAATCAAAGGTATTGATGCCGATGGGAACTAATCAGGTGATATGGCAATGGATGACTTGGCTTGGTGGAGTTGGATCTCCTCTATGGCAATGCTAGTCTATGACTAGACTAGACATTAATTGTCAAAGGCAAAATGAGTTTTAGTTCATTCATTTTATGTGCTGGATGCACTACAGTGGATCAAGAGGTGGTTTTAATGATGGATAATTTATGATGATGACTTGTGGAAAAGTTAGATGGCATATCTAAGATTCTCAACACGTAGAGTGCGAGATGGCGAGCAATTTTTGCTTTTTGGAGCATTGCAATATTCCCTCTAGATCAAAAGATATAGCCCCCAGAGGCAGCACTAAGGGTCACCTACAAAATGAAGAACAATGCTTGTGGAGAGGTAATCGTGCCTAGTAGAAGGCTGACATGTGGCATGCTAAAGTGGATGTTGACTAGGCATTGTCCCTGCTAACATGGCACTGACTACTGACATGGTAGTTGATGTTGCAAAGGCATGATGACATGGCATTGCCATGTGGCATGCTTAGTTAGTAGTGTAAATGTGGCATGCCACCATGGCAACTGTACTGGTTGTGATGATGTGGCAATGCGAGGTCCCACAACAGGATGTGATGATGGTAGATTGTCTGCTCTGGTGACATGGTAGGAGAGATCTGCCACGTGGTAGATAAGAGGTGCCATGTGGCATCGTTGTGACCATGCCCTAGTCAGAATATTCAAAAGAATTGATGGAATCATGAAGATTTCATCTCCGTTTGTGGGTTGTCATCTGAGTCACCAATCGTTGTTAGAGCTCCATTTGCAAGTCGTGGCACTTTCGTGTGCAAATATGATGGGCAAAGTAGCCAGTCGTGAAGCCACATGAGGCTCGCTGTGCTACTGGTTATGAAGGTTGAGCCACCTTGCCTTGGATGGTTGTGCACTTCTAGCGTGTGTGTCATAGCAACTGCATTGTAGTTTGCTTTGTCACATGGAGCCGAGGCCCTTTGGAGCTGGTTACTGCCATTGCGTAGGAGGGCAGTTGAGTCAAGGTGAAGTCTTTGAGGGGCTAAGCCACTAATTGAAGGAGCCAGGCTAAGACTAGTTGAGGATCCGAGGCACAATTGGAGGTGGCTATTGGCAGAGAAGCTCAGAGTTGTGTCATTATCAGGTGTTGAAGGTAGCCGACTGTCTGCCCTTCGGCCCATATTGAGTTGAGCTCATGATTGAAGACTGATACCCATTGTCAGTAGCCCGTGGGCTTACTCTTGGAGCCTTTGTGCATCTCAACCATTTGGAAAAGCTTAGGGACAGATCTTTGTGGCTGAGTGGAGAGGGTCGGCTGAGGAGCTCCTATGGAGGCAAGTTGGAAGTGGTGGCTGCTTGAGACATTGAGGCTCTCTTTTGCTACATGAAGTCACAGCCTTTGCTGTACTCTGAGTTGTATAAGCCGGCTCACTATATGTTGAGGAATTGGAGCTTGATTGCACAAGGATGGAAGAAGAGCAAAGATTCTCTAAGTTGCAACTGAGGTGACGCAAAAACCAAAACCAGAGAACTCAAGAATACTTCTCTCACAGAACTTTACAAGGAACCTTCACCATCTCTCTCATCTCAAAACACACATGGACAAATGGTCATATCTCAAGCTCTAGGAAGCAGATTCCTGAGACTTTAAAATCAAAATGGAGAGGAGAATGAGCTCTACATTGAGAGCTAGAGATGGTATGGAGATGCCTCAAGGAGAGGGCTTGTATCTTGATGGAAGCAAGGGCTTAATGCCTTGATGAAGGAAGTAATAGATACCTATAGGAGCTTGGTTTTGCAGTTGGGAAGGCTGATCATTCACTGTTCACAAAGAAGACAATTGCTGTATATGTTGTGATTGTGATTTATGTTGATGATCTAATTCTGACAGGTAGTGATGATGATGGCATTGCTGAAATTAAGAGCAAGCTGAAAATGGAGTTTGATATGAAGGATCTAGGGGACTTGAAGTTCTTTCTTGGCATAGAGGTGTTGAGAACACCAGATGGCATTTGGCTTATGCAGAGGCAGTATGCCTTAAATATGCTGGAGAGGTTTGGCATGAAGGATTGCAAACCAATGGATATCTCCTTGGATCAAAACTTGAAGATTATGGCTGATTCTAGAGCTGAGATTGATGACATTACCATGTATAGGCAGATGGTTGGAAGCTTGATTTATATGACTATTACCAACCCTAATTTAATATATGCTGTGGGACTCATTAGTCAGTTTATGCAGCCACGAAAGCCTCACTTGGATGCAGTGAGAAGGATGATGTGCTATGTCAAGGCAACATATCAGTATGGACTCTTTTATGAGTATGGAAAGGATATAGAACTGGTTGGATACACAGATGCAGATTGGGCAGGATGTGCCTATGACACGAGATCCACCAGTGGTTATGCATTTAGCCTTGGTAGTGCAGTGGTGAATGGGAGTAGTAAAAAGCATATTGAGTACACTACCTTTTCATTAGAGAGATGGTGTTATCAAAGAAGATTGATCTCATACATGTGAAGACTGAAGATCAGGTTGCAGATATCTTTACCAAGTCATTGGGTAGAGATAAGTTTACATGCTTTAGAGAGCTACCTGGTATTATGCTCCCTACTTGAGCTTGAGGGGGAGTGTTGGGAATCAAGCTCTCGGTTATTGTTACTATTGTGTGAGTAGGTGAATAAGGTGAGTCACACTGGCTCAACCATAGTTAGTTCTTATCTACTATGTATGGGTGTTGACCTTAGTAGTGTTCAATTGTGTTGTTCAATTGTGTTGTGTGGGGTGAATATGAGCTGATTGTGGAGGAGACTGTTGCTCCCTCTTGGTTGCTTCCTATATCTCTCTTCTTCTTTTTCTTAATAGTTGCAATACCTTGTTTGTAGGTGTGTGTCCGACATATTATTAGACTGAGTGAGGAGAAAACTAGAGGAGTCTATGCTGAATAAAATGCAAGAGCACATATTTTCCCCTGCCTAAGCTTTGTGAGAGAGAACCAATCGCAAGTAGTAGCCATGCTATTGCCTACTGCTACACTAAAAGGGCTACATGCCAACACAGACAAAGTGGAATGCTTGACCTAGTGTGAATCATAGCATGCATAGAATCTCTAGTGGGGGGTTCAAATGGCGTAGGTAGAGGCCATTACCTCATATAGAAGTGGCAAGATGGCCCTCACAGTGTTTTTTCTTTCAAATTTTTGGCAATTGTCAATCCCTAAAAGAAGACCTAATTACAAAAGTGTGGCTAGCTATAGGGGCAACCTGCCCATACCTACCTATAGCCCACACTAACAAGCGGTTGGATAGAGAACCTAGAAACAAGTCAATACCTCTAGTAAGCTTAAGCCTAAGAGAGACTATCTTGGAAGAAACCATCCTAAAATCCAATACTCAACCCTCAAAGTTGGGGTAAGGAGGAGGTAATTGTTACAAAATAACCACGGTGTGATGGGCTAATTTGAAGACTTGGGTTGCATTGGATTGATCAAATTTCAAATTACAACTTTCCCATCATGGCAGGATGGAATTTGAGTATTTATCTTTGAATCTGCAAGCTATTGTTAAGTGTGGCCAATAGATGAATTAAAAATCCTTGTTACTTTTATACCTCATGCCTCCCAACTCTCTCCTCTCTATCACTCCCCCTATCAAAGTCATCGAGGCATAGAGGGTTGATCCTGATTGTTGGATCAACCTCCTATATATTAAGGAAAATGGTTGGTGCTTCAACCTACGTGACATGTCAAAAACTTTGGAACTCACGGATCACATCATGGTAACCTTTGGATAAAAAATATTTGACTTATCCAAAGCAAGATAAGTACTTGAGACTTTCTTGTATGATTGTGAACATAGGTACCTCTCTCTCTCTCTCTCTCTCTCTCTCTCTCTCTCTCTCTCTCTCTCTCTCTCTCTCTCTCTCTATCTATCTATCTATCTATCTATCTCCCTTGTCTACAAAGACCTTGTTGTCTTTTACATATAGAAGAAGATGTATTTTATTACATGTATAAGGGCTTTGGCTTAGAGAAGAAGTGTTGGTAGTCCTTTTCAATTTGTGAGAAGATTTCGAGGGAACCCACCATTTGGCTTTGAAGGAAAGTTGGATGGGATGAATACACCCTCTAGAAGTGTAAGAAAAAGGCTATTTTGAGTTCATGTGAGCTATGAGAGATGGAAAAACCAAGGTGAACATGAAACTAGTTCCAAAAGGGAATCTGGTTGATGCAATAAGGACAATAATTCCTATTGGTTTGGAGTTCCTAGAATGGAATTTAAGGGATGTAGATACACTATGTTCGATTGTTACCATTATCGATGATACATTTATGACTTTGATTCATTATGTCTCCACATAAACATAGACGAGGATTACCAAAAAGCGAGCAAGGAAAAGCATGCAAACCCGATTAAGCGAGTGTGATTCAACAACATGCAAGCGAGGAGCAAGCCCTTCATCCACTATATGATTAATCACAATTTAATCGCAGAGACAAGTCATGCCCCAAAATGATATTTCTTCTCTCCTTCTTCCTCATGCTATCACATTAGACTCATTATGGAGAGATAATGACTCAAAACTATATAGAATATATGATTCAAAGGGACATTGTTCAAATTGCACAACTCCTTTATTCTCATATTTTTACATTACAGTCAATTTGGACAAACAAACACATGGTGGTATTTAAAATATAAGATTGGAAAATGAACTAGAATTGCACACAAGTTTTACATTCCATATTAAGTATGCCATGCTTGTATGAATACATATTCCATACATGCATCATGAAGACAAATATCACACTACACATCTCCTTCCTCTTCATACTTGGTTTCTTCCATACATCCATCCAAAAGAAAGGAGTAGACTACACATCATATTAAAATCCTTCCTCGCCTTACTCCCACATTGAAATCCTTATGTAGAGACAATGACATAGGAGCAAGTAGAATATATGATTCAAAATATCCAAAACGTGCTCATATTCTACATGTACCTACCATGCCTCCCATGTTTGCATAAGTACATATTCCAAACATTTGATCCAAAAAATGGAAGACATGTAGAACAAAAAAAGTACATTATGTTTACCGCATCTTCTACCCCTTAGACTGCTCACATTATAGGCTCACATATCTTGTTTCCAATAATATTTAGAACGGGGATCTATCTAGTTGACAATACATGTAACACAACTCCTATCCTTGGAATATTAAAAGTATCTTTAGATAATTTTTACAAGAAACAAAGTATAGGTAAATGATGTACTTTAGGTTCCAAAAATAATCTCTTATCAGTTGGACAAAGACAAAAAATTTATAAAGTTAACTTTGATGGAAAATTTCTTAACTTTGATGGAAACCAACATGTAGTCAAAAACAAATCCAAAGGATAGCAACTTGTTGGAGAAATGTTAGTTGCTTTAGTCTCCTATGCTACCAAGTCAAAGTTACATTATGAAGATAATTATAATCAATTATCAACTTGCTTTAGCCTCCCAAATATGTATAGTAAGTTAAGTTTCATTTTGGAGATTCTTCCCAAATAGTGGATTCCACAAAGCTATGTTGGCTACCTCTATAAGAGGATTGCAGAAAATATTGCTCACTTTTTCGGGCCTGCTCACTTTTTCTCACTCGCTCTATTGACTACCTCAACATATACATGGATGGTCCTCAAAAATCAACATGAGTTCAAAATCAAACAAGGATTTAGAATCTCAAGAATCAACTTCTAGTGGTCGAGCATGAAGTAACCAAAGTAGTTCATCACAAGGGTAAAGAACCTACAAGTTTATATGCCTATGATTGGCATTATAGTCACTAGTGAGGATCTTGCATGAAGATGCATCCTTACCCATCCCCTATGTATGACATCCTTATTATATGGTGCAAAAGCACAGGTCAAGGCACCTCCTCTCTCCTTAATGCACATGATAACTTTAATGGATAATTGGGTAGAGAAGACAATATGGATGAACACAAAATTTCATTGCAAATGATTTTTCGTGGGTTATTACAAAGGCAAAAGGAGCCAGAAGCTTTTGATATAGACTAGGTAAACTACATTGGCTTCCGTATTATACATGTTTCTCACTTTCTTTACCCTGTACATGATGAATACATAGCATTGATTGTACAAAAAGTTATAAAATAATTATATGTGTTGTAATACATAGATCCTTATTCTAGACTATTCTTGGAAGCTACCATGGGGAGCCGTAGGCATTGTCATTCTCCTAGATGCTTGTAAGGACATTGGTTTTGGCTTGATCATGCATTGTGAAGGTAGATATGTACTCAGTGCCATCAAAGCTCTAGTTGTTGGGTGTCATCTACATGGCACACAAGAGAAAGGCACAACTACATATCAGCAAGAGAATGAACAAAAGTCCAAGAAACCCACTAAAGAGAATATGGGGGCCAATGACCTTCAATGATGTTGTCCCACATACTATGATTGGCTAAGTGTGGTGTGTGTGTAAGGAAATCCAAGTACTACCCTCATAATGGACATGAGAAGGTTAGCATCGTAAAGGTATTAATGAGGAGTGTACCAACCAATGAGAGCTCCTAATCATTGGCCTCTTAATGAGGGATTTGTATTTGCTCTAATATAACAGTGGTAGGGCAGCCGTAATGACAAGCACTTTCAGTAGTCAGGTTTTGATTTGGTTTTCAGTTATCTATAGGTCAAACCCACTAAAAGAAGAATGAGCTGCCTGTATTACCTATCATTGATTGTAGGCTTATCTAAATCTTTAGTAAGTTTCAAACTTTGTTCCATGGGAGTGGCTGCAATCTTGCAATCTGCCATATGAAACTTCTTAATGAGATTGTCTTTACTACATCTTCGAAGTACACTGGCTCTTTTGTAGCCATAATGGTAGTCATAAGAGCATAGTTGGTGGTTTTAACCTAAATTACTTTGCCTTTCTGAGCATATGTCAATCTAGTTAGAGGTCTGCTTTCCCTAGTAGACCATCTGAGCTGTTGTGGCTCTGCTTGGGGTGTTTTTAGCAATTCTTGCTCTTCTTCATCAACCTTTTCTGAAGATGACTGAGTAGTCAGTATGTCTATGTCCTGTGTGTTTGAGGTTTTCCATTATGATTCCTCATCAAAGATTACATCGTTGGAGATAATGACCTTTCGATTTATGGGATCATATAACTTGTATGCGTTGCTTTCTGCATGGTTGGCTCATGATGCATTTGCGGACTTTGCATCCAATTTCCTGTGATGATCATCATGTATGTGGGAATATGGTATGCAACCAAATATGCGGAGATGCCCAATGTGTGGCTTGTGTCCAGTGAATGCTTCATACCCTGAATTGGTTTGGTAGGAAGCCAATTAAGCAAATAGTTTACAGTGGCTATTGCTTCTGCCCAATACTGATTTAGAAGATGCTTTTCACCAAGCATTGCTCTAGAAGTATCTGCTAAAGTTCCATTCTTCCTTTTAGCTCTTGCATTCTGCTAAGGAGTATCTGCACAAGTGAATTGTCTTTGAATGCCATGACTTCTGCAATAGTTCAAGAATGCTAAAGACATGTATTCACCTCCTCTATCTGATCTCATGACTTTGATCTTTCTACCTATCTAGTTTTCTACCATAGCTTTGAATTCTTGAAATCTGGAAAACACTTCAAATTTCTCTTTTAAAAAGTAGACCCAAAAATATCTGTTGTAGTCGTCGATGAAAGTCAAGTAGTAAAGTGAAGCATTGATGCTGCGGGTCTAGGCATAACCCCATACATCTGTATGAATCCAATCAAGTATACCTCGGGCTCAAGAGGTGCTTCTACCAAAGTTGGTCCACTTTTGTTTGCTGAAGCAGCATGCTTCACAAACTTTTCCAAGAAAATGTAGCTTTGGAATCTCGATTGCCATATTTTGATTCGTGAGATCTAGCAAGCTCTTGAAATTGACATGACCATATCTTTTGTGCCATTTTGTAGATAGTGGCATCTATTGTAGTTGAGCTGACATGGCATGCATATCTGGTATTGTAGCTAGCATTTTGTACAAGTGTCCCTCCTTGACACCTTTTCCTACTAGATGGATTTGTCTCTAATAGTGCATTCATCTCCGTTGAAGATGACTCGGTAGTTGTGTTCCATGATTTGACCTATTGGCAAGAGGTTATTGCTGAGTTTCGGAACATAGAGTACATCTCTCACCAATCCTTTCATACCAGTGAAATTGTTCATAGGGATAATGCATGTCCCTTGAACTGGATTCGGTGTATTATCTATTGTGTAGATGACATTCTTTTGACCTTCTAATGATTTCATCTCTGTGAACCATTCTTGATGATTTGTCATGTGAGATGATGCACCGCCGCTGTCGATGTTCCAAGGATCTTGATTAGCTTGGTCGACTTAATAGCTAAAATCCTCTTTTGGATTGTAATTAATGTCTAGGTACACTGTATCAATCTTCTGCATTTCCTCATTTGCAAGAAACATATTACCATGTTCATTTGCAAAATGATTGTGACTAGAATGTCCACCATAATGATTTCCTCTTCCACAAAAACTCCCTCGCTGGATTGAGCACCTTGGTCGTACTACTTGTTGTGGCAATTTCTTTCATTGTGTCCAAACTTATGATAGTAGTTGCACTGGATGTTTGACATATTGGTGGATGCATTCCCTCGTCCTTGGAATCTTCCTCGATTGGAATGATTTCCTCTTTGTTGATGCTGATGTTGCTGAGGATGATGTTGATGCTAACTTAGCTCATGACTTTGTTGCTAATGATGACCACTTTGGTGGAATGATCTACCTCTACCTCTACCTCTGCTTCTATCTAAAGCTGTGAATGCCTGATCATTAGAATGACCTTTGTGTGCATGAATGGCTTCAGTCCTGATCTCTTCGCCAAGTAAAACTGACCGAAGTTCTTCCAATGTCGGAATTTGCCATTGAATGGCAATACTCTAGACTAGATTCTCGTATCCCTCTCCTAGATCATTTGGGATGACTTGAACCATTTCTATTGGATTCATGGCCTCTCCTGCTACTGCGAGTTGATTGTTGTAGTCTTTGATCCTAAGTACATAAGCATGACCAATTTCACTGTTGTTGCAAAAACTTTGGTTGATGTGGTTTCTCAGTGTGAGAATCCTGGATGTGTTCTTGGACTCATAGAGAGCTTCGAACATATCCCATGCTTCTTTGAATGTCTTCATGGTGTTGAGCTGTCCTAGCATGACATCTTGCACAATCTACTTTATCAGATGATATGCATACTTATCTTTCTTATCCCATTCTTCCTATGCTCAGGCAATGGTAGGATCTGCTACAAGTGTGGAAACTATTTGTGTAGCTATAGATAAGATGCTTGGGATGAGGTAGAAGGAGCCAGAAGAGGGTTGTTGAGATTTTTTGATTGGAGTGAAACATCCCATGAAGAATTCTGAAAGGAAAACAGGACACAAGTTAGAGAAAGGAGTCAAGAAGCCAAAAAAGGCCTTAATGACTTAAGTGTACTATGTGCAGCCGTCTAGAGCTGCATGAGAAAGGACATGTGTGTGGAAGACAAGAAAACAACCCCTTTTGCATAGTGAAAAGACAAAAGAGTGAGAATAAAGGATAGAAAGAGAACATTATAGAATTAAGAAAGAGTTCGAGTATGTATGTAAAGCACCTACAAAATTGCATAAAAAGTATATAAAAGCTTTGATAAGAAATGACAATAATGTTTTTGCAAAAAAAATTGGAGCTTGGTGAAGTCCTAATAAGCATCTCTTTTATTGAAGAGGAGAGTCTGCATACCTGCCACCATCTAACAAGAAAACATGGTAAGAACCATCTTAACTTTAATTGGGAAGACAGGTGTCATAAACACCTCTCCCTTGTTGTCAGGGTCACAATAAAAGAGTTGCTTAAACACAAACTTAAACACCTCGATGTGGACTTCAAAGGTGTAAAAAAGGGGCCCAGAGAGAATTTGAAAAAAAGGAAACAGGGTTTTAAAAGTTATTTTTAAAAATTTAATAAAATTAATTAGGGGGAAATCAAGTGAAATTAGGGAAAATTATGGGGAAGGAAGAGGGAAAAATAGGAAAGAAAATTGGTTAAAGATGTGGGGGGTCGGGGGGAGAGAGACAAACAGATAGAGAGAGAGAGAGAGAGAGAGAGAGAGAGAGAGAGAGAGAGAGAGAGAGAGAGAGAGAGAGAGCTTTAAGAAAGAAATTGAGAAAAATCAGGAGGAATCAGGAAAAATTAGGGAGTGTGCACGAGATAGAAGGAAAAGGAATAAGAAAAAATAGGAAAAGGGAAAATTAAGAAATAAAGTGGATGCAAAAGAAAAAGGAGAATTGTGTGTGTGTGTGTGTGTGTGTTCTTCAATTTATAGTTCAACAGAGAATGCAAGATTATAAGAACTAAACCATTCATTCTCTTATGCTCTAATGAATATAAGGAATTTGTTTCCAACAAAGTTACATCTGTTGATCTTTTCATATGTGTCATAAATTTATAATAACAAGATTCACAATGTTATGCATTGGATTCAAGAAATAATCTCAAACATCTTCATTTTTAATATTTATTATAGATTGTTAAATTATGAATGAACAACTATGAGTTTATTTGAAACTCATATAAGATACAAGCTCAATGAACTAATATGTGACATGGTCTTTCAGTTGTTTATCCATTTTGTATTTAATTACATATGTTAGATGATGGACGAAGGCTAAAAGTTTGTTTGAAGCTTTATATGACATGCAAATTCATTGAACTAATAAAACACTTGTTCTTCTAGAGTTGCAACATTCTATAAGACTAACACTCCTTTAAAAGATTGAACAAAAGATTCTAAGCACTCATAGTCTCAGACCAATTACATCTAAACCAAATAAAGCAATTAGAAAATGGGTCGATAATGTTTTGATGCACTGATTGGTGACATATATCAAGAATATCAACATTTAGTAAAGGATTGTCAAGATCTAGAATTGCCAGCCATCTTTGCAGTGAAGGATGGAAGGAGAGCAAGGTGAAATTAAAAAGAAACACGATACAATAAAAATGACCTATCTAAAAGCTCATAAATGTAGTAGTGAAACAATTCACATACTCTACCAACAAGCATCAATGGATTCACCACGAGCACCAAGCTAGGAAGAAATCGACTTGCAAACAATGAATATATTGAGTGTCGTATTTATTGCAAATTTACCAAAAGAAGCTATTAAATTATGTGAGATACTAAGCACAGGTTCAAACACAACATCATACTAGATCATGATTACATGCAATTGTGGTTTCATATTTATTGTTACATTTACTAAATGCAACTATAGAAATGCCAATCTTGCACTGCATATTTTGTATGATCAAATGATAAAGAATACTTTGAATTGAGGATGGGCACTAGTGCCCTACTTCAACGGCAGAAGAATCATGGTATGTTTTATATGATACCTCCTATTTTGGCAAATATGCAAGCAACATGCAATACAAATCATAGGATTCCAGAAAAATAGTTTGCAACAAGTGATATATACAGAAAGCTATAAGTAATATTCTAGATTGGAACTATTTACAATCACTCCTTACATATAGCATGTGCTATAGCAAAGGCAATGAACCATAATCATAAATGGTCTCTCTATTTGAAGAGGGGTCACCAATTGGAAGAGATATTTGAAAAGAGGCCCATGTCTTGTAGTGGGTGTGTAGGAGGCAAGTGGAAAGTTAATATTTGCAAATACACAATTGATGTTGAGATTGCTCTTAAACATCTTCCATACAAGATCAACATCATGAAGTGGGCCGAATCAAACGGAGATACCTGAACACAAATGCAACAAAAAAATACACCAAGATTCAAGAATCAAAAACCCCCAAAATCAAAAACCAACATGGAACTATCTATCCTAAAGACATTAACAATTACTCAAGCGATCAGCTATTCCAAGAAATAGCAAAGACTATAAAAGTAACTTTTCAGATGAAAATTTGTCTCAACAATAGGTACATGCATTGCCAAGAATATACTAGAAAATATCCATCACTACATCAAGGGATGGATAATGCAGTGCATATGCTAATCTACAAAATGTGAAGGAAGAAAACAAGGTGAATTTCATTCAAAAGGCCTGCCAATTGGGTAGATCTAGTGTTGTGTAAACAATGGAGTGGTCAGACCAGTATATGTAATTTGTTCCATGGATATTGTGTATTTGAGGGTTGCTTACCCAAATATGGTTGAGAGTAGATCCATGTGTAGTTGTAGGATCCTTTATCAATTGTGTCATTTTGTAGTGGTTCATGAAGTCCTGTGAATTTTGTTATTGTTTGTATTGTTGGAGTTGTAGTCTATGTTGAAGTCACCGAGAATAGTTGTAATTGCATTTGTGTCCAATTTTTGTAAGAGGATGTTCAACATTTCTATTAATGTTGTAGTTGGAGTTGTTGGGTGTTTGTATACATTGATTATTGTTGGGTGTTTGTATACATTGATTATTGCAAAAGTGTTCCCGAATTTTTCATTGAATGTTGTGAGAAGTACTTGGCATTTTTGTTGACAATTGATTTTGTGTCTTGTAGCACAATTTTGTTTGTGTAGCATGTTGTTATTCCAGCTTGAGATATGTCTTCTACTGTTTTAAAATTAGCAAATCTATTTTGGATGGAGTTGCTTGTGTGAAGCTCTTGAAGGCACAAAATTGTTGCACTGAGCAAGCTTTTATCTGCGAGGATGTCATCCATGTGAGTGTTAAGTGACCTTGTATTTAACGATTGTATTGTAAAGCAATTTAAGTGCTATTTGTTGAAGTTGATTTGCTTTGGCAACCATGGACGTGTTGTTCTCAAGCGATCCATCTCTTGCAAAATGATTTTGTCTACTTTTATGTGTTTACTTTCCAACTTGTTTACAAGGTATAGATTGTTTGGATCCCTCACTCGTGAGAGTGCGATATAGACAAGGCCATGTGATTTGATGTTGGAGGGGTCGAATGCTAGTGCATCCATTGTTAGCCCTTGAGAACGATGTATTGTTCTTGCAGCTACTGGTTGAATAGGATATTATACTCGTGTAATAGCGTTTAGCCTATTTTTACTGACTTGGAATTCTCTTGTGATTTGATGAATTGGTGTCCAGTTCAATGGGATGTTTTCTTTGTAGAGGTTTACATTCTCTAGTCGAGTTTGCTTTCCTGTGTTAGGACTATTGAAAAGGATCCACACACAAGGAGGGGACTCTTGAATGTTTGCATCTTTGAAATTTTCATTTGTGCCATTTACTAGGCCATCCAATATGTTTAAGTTACCAGAGCAAAGTTCGACTATCATATTTTTTTTCAAATGCAATTCTTTGTGCAGTCCTGCTGTGTTTTTTGAGTTGTTTGGGATAATTAATGTTTTGTTGCATGTTTTGTGCTTCTTATCTATTGCGAGGAGAACATGTTCATCACCCTCCAACAAATGGAAATTTTCTTCATTGTGAATATCTTTTGAATTGTTGTTTGTGTAGAACAAGAGTGGTATGGTTTTTTTGTCCAAAGGATTTCTGAAGTACGTACTATTCAAGTAGAAGATATCGTCTTCTGTGTGTTTAGCACCTCTAATTTTGTTGAGGATGTTGAGATATTGAATGTTGGTTTGTCACATTGGAGTAAGCAATTCATATTGCTTTACATTGCTCTCGCAATATGATGACAATGAAGATGTAGTATTGGAATTGTTCACAAATATCCATAAGTCTTTTGTTGGGCTTGCTTGGCACAAGTCCCCACACAAGAGTACATCAACTCCTCCAAAAGGTTGTGAGTGATTGTGCTTGATCTCTCTTAGACGCATGTCTACTGCCACTAGTGTGCTATGTCCAATGAGTGAAATTTCATCGATGACAATTAGTTGCAGATCTTGGTAGAGAAGAGATAGTTCTTGAAGTTTCTCAGTTGACAAGCTTATGTAATGACTTGCCATGAGTGGTAAGTGCAAGGCTGAGTGAATTGTTGTCCCGCCAATGTTGAATGCTGCTTTTCCTATGTAGGCTAGCAGAAGAACCTTTGGAAGGTCGATGTTGGAAGATTCTTTGTGTGAATAATGTCTCATTAGAGCTTGCACAATGGCCAACAAGGTGAATTTCTTTCTTGTTCCTACATTTCCAGTGAGAAAAATGTGGAATTTGTTTTCTTTGTCAATTCTTTTTCTTAACATTATGTCATCTAATACCAAGCGTTGTTCCTCATTCATTTGTCTACTTGTGTTGTAGTATTCTTGATTGGAAAGGATTTTTGAATTTTTTGAAGAATTGTTTAGGAATTGGTTTGATCGTATTTGGTTTGGGATTCAAGTGCGAGATCATATCTTTCACAATGGGGAATGCCTGTGCTTGTCTTTGTCTTTCACAATGGGGAATGCCTGTGCTTGTCTTTGTCATGGTGGAAGTATTATTTGTAGTACAAGAGGACGAGGTATTTTTGGGAATGAGCTTGTTAAACTTGTTTTTTTGTATGTCAATTATGTGTTTGTATTGTATGTACAAATCATGCCATGTTTGGTCAGTATTTTGTAGAGTAGGTTCTTTGTTGTGAAAAGGTAGGTAAAGAGTACATAATTCTCTAAAATAGCTTTCTAGATCCTTGTGTTCATTGTAGTTGTTAAACCTAATGATTTTTGGTTTTTTCCTCTTTGTTGCTTTATTGCCATTGATTGTGTATTCACTGACAAACTCAACTAAACAAACCGATGAAAGAGTTGGGCGTCGCTTACAGTATTTTGCAATGATTTCATCGAAAAATATGTCGGTGTTGTCAGGATGCATCTTTTCCAATTGTGCTCTTCTTTTTAGCAGAAGTGTTCTATTCACAGCAATGTTTGTGTTGATGTATTGAAATTGTTTGTTGTTGCTAGTTAGCGGCAAGGACAATGATAGGTATGCCACTTGTTGTGAGCTAATGTGTTGTGTATTGAGAATAGCATTTCCAACTTTTTTGATACGTTCGTTGGGTGGGGCTTTTGAGGCAATGCTTTCATTGTATGCTGCCTTCACTGCATCCGATGTTTCCTTGTCTATTTTTGTGATGTATGATGTGCAATATGATGCTGCCCCATGTGGGTTTAGGATAAATTGTATATATGTATTTACGCACCATAGCTTTGAAATAGTGGGGTTGAAGTTGTTAGTGAACATGTTCTTAGGACTTCTTTTAAGAAACAATGTAGGTTGAGAGATTATTGAGTGCAAGCTTTTGATGCATTCGTCCTCTATTATATCTAGCGTTCTTTCATCTTCTAGAGTTAAGTTTATGTGTTTCATGTTTTGTTTTATTTTTTGTGTTTTTTGTTCTTCTTGTAATGGTGATAATATAGTTGTTATTTGCATTGGTGCTCTTGGAAAGCCAAATCTACATTTTTTCTTGTGCTTGAAGCATGTGTTTTTGTGCCTGTATGTTTGAATCTCAGTTTGTTGAAGTGGAAACAACGAGATGTCTGCCAAGATATATTTGTCCACAAATGATTCTGTTTGATGCTATTCCAAGGATAGGAGCACATTCAATCCATAGAAGCCAATGATCATGTTGGCTACCTCTATTTTGGAATTCCGTAA
Source organism: Dipteris shenzhenensis (assembly GCF_047967505.1). Lineage (NCBI taxonomy): Eukaryota > Viridiplantae > Streptophyta > Polypodiopsida > Gleicheniales > Dipteridaceae > Dipteris > Dipteris shenzhenensis. The sequence continues at coordinate 48,253,246 of NC_141605.1, read as the reverse complement.
CGAAGAAGAAATCTGTCATTTTACCTAAAATAGTGGTCCTTGCCCAACAATGTTTTTAGACATCGGAACTTATGAACATAGTATTGTGCAGTTGTTATAGGATCAGAGCAAATAAGGTTTTGAGTGTCTATTCTTTCATTTGTATGCAGCTCTTGTTGGCCTTCTCCTTGTAGTTGGTGGAGGCAGTAAAGCAGTGGTTGCCATAGTTTTTCTACTGCTGATAGTGTTACAAAAAAAGTTGGTGGACCAAGTTGGCGCAACATTGCAAACACATTTTTCTTTAGTTGATACTTGTAATCAGCAGAGGTACATATATATGTGAAGTCCCTATAACCTATGTTTGAGTGCAACAACTGCTCTATGTTTGTGTCAAGTAGAGCATCTTTTACTTTCAATGTTTATCCTTTGTTTTGACCTTTTTGCATTCGAACCCATGTAGAGGAGAGGACTTGCTTTACTAGGATTTTCATAGTCTTGAAGAAAATGTTCTCTATACAAAGAGCAAGTCGTCGATCAACATTTATGAGCTCCCACTTTGCAATGTCTTGGTAAGATGTGCATTTAGGAAGGTTGTATTGTCTTGCATTGCCATAGAAAAGTTTAGGAAATGCTAATTCCTCACAATACTTGTCTTTGAAAATGCTCAAAGGGGAGTAACCTTCAAAAGGTGCAACCACGATAGTATGGTCCTCAAAATTTGCAACTTGCTGGCTATTATAGATTCCATGAACTAATGTGTCAGTTATTGGTTGGTCGTCATCAACAACATTCTATTGTATGGTGTCTTTTCGAAGGAGTTCTTTCTCTTGTTCTTGTATCATACCAATGCTCTCTTCCCACAATGGATTTATGTTGACTTTGAATAACTTGTATAATGGAGAAAACAACATTTCTTTTAGAGCAAGCATTGTCATTATAGGTCGAACAATGCCACTCATGTAGTTATGCTTGTAAGAAAGCTTTCATTTAATGGCCACAGCAATAGTGTCTTGCTCGCTTAGAAACCTGGGGAGGAGATGTTGTGCTCTTTCCACATTTGCAAAGACATTAACAATGCTACCGTGGAGTCCATATTACCCATCAAATGATAATTCTCTAATTTGTGCAAATGATATTCTAATGGAGATTAGTGAACCACAACAAACACAAGCAAAACTTGGAGTGTCCTTAATTCTTTCTTCATATTTTGCTTACAATGACAAATGTTTTCTCTTTCTCTTTTTGGTGGGTGCTTTTTCTTGTTGAGTTTGTGCCCATAAACTTTGATTTTTTGTTTCTTGCATTCTTGTAATATGGGTTATAAAATTGTTTGGAGGAAGAACTTGATTGACATCGAACGTTGTTCTTCTCATTTTGTATATTTTGTTTATTGTTCTTTGCATAGTGTACTTCCTCTCAAGTTTAAGTGATTGATGTATTGTAACAATGTCTTTTGCTGAGAAGTCAAAATTTTTCAATACAAGTTCATTGAGCAGGTCAAATCTTTTTTGGACCACTTACAATATGTTCGACCCAACATTACTTCAAGCAAAGGACAAATCAACCAAGTTGGTGTGGACTCATCCACTAATAGAGAGTGTTTTCTTGCTTATCCAATTTTGCCTATCAAGGCCATCTTTGTTATTTTTGATCCATTGAAGCATAGCAAATTAAAAGAATGTCCAAATAAGTTGTCGAAACATTGCAAAACGTCAACAATAATTGTGTATGATGAGGAAGATTTATTGAGGATTCCTTGCATGTTATTAATATCAAAAGGACAATTGATTGATTTCACACTCAACATTTGCCATGGATTGTTGCCTACAAATGTAGTGGCCATAATGTTATTGAACATAGTATTCAACAATTGTTGATATGTAAAAGAAGGAAAGAAATGCAACAAGCACAAAAAACAATCTTCATTTGAAGGGTATTTTTGCAAGAAGGCAATGTCAACAATGAAGTTTTTAGATTGAAGTGCATTATTTAACTCCATTGATTCAAAGTTGATCGACTTACTATCCCAACTAAGAAGATGTGTTTATTTTTTGAAACTATTCCATGACAACATTCAAATGACAATACTTAGTCTTAAAATATCACAATCACAAATTCTTTAAAGGCAATAATAAACCTCATTGTCAAGCTAAATTCAAAGTACAAGGATAATGAAAGCAATAATCACAAATTGTTTTGGAAGGCAATAACAAAACCAGAGCTATTGATAGTTCCTCATGGTTTTGTTGTTTTGAGCTTTCCACGTGCCAACATGATATCAGCCTCGTAGAAGTCAAGAAAAGGAACATTTAACTGCAACATAGTGTCAACATATGGGCCCCTTAGCTGAACTGGAATCCTCTCTCCGTCATGCTGATAAATATCTCTAGTCAAACAAGGAACACGAACAATTGTTTGGACACTCTAGCATGAGTAGCAATAAGGTCGATGCTCATCATGACTCACGCGTAGGCCACTGCAAGAGTCACATTCATACTCTAGCAAGTCTGCATTAATGTTGGTGAAATGCAACACTCCTTGGACCTATACATACAAGAAGAAATAGTGAGTGGTTGCCTTTGAGTAACAATCTATTGTTGAGGAAGGACATTGTACCTTTGTTCCATAGCCCAAACGGGCAACTTGGCTTGAAAAATCTGCCTTTAACGCATCTTTGATTGGACCTTCTGGAACCTCTACTAATATGGTGAAATTAAAGACACATATTGTACCTTTGGCTTTGAGGAAAGACACGTTTTTTAGAACATACATAACAACTCCTTCCTCATTGAATTCTTGGATCAAAGATGTGAGAGTAGGCTTGCGTTCCGTGATAAAAGACAACTATCATATTCAAAAAAATCATCACGTTCAAGCCTTTGCTATTTCTCTTAGTTTATAAAAGTAAAAAAAGGTGGTATTTGAACTTACTGCAGCTCTATCTTGATCTCTTGGTCCATTCGCCACAATGATTTAATCGGCATTGCCATCGTCATTGCTAACCTTGATGATGACAATGCCAATCGTGCCAACTATGTTTGCAACGTTGAGCTTGCAGTTGCAAAGATTGACCATTTCAGCAGCCCAAGGGACGTAAGTGCAAAGAGGATGATCTGGAAGCAATTGAAGGTTGCCATCAAAAGGCTCTCCTCTAATAATGCAAGTGGTTGCATCAACAAGCAAGGACAACTTGGATGTTCTCCTCCCTCACTTATACCTCTTGGAACTACACTTGCTCCCTCTATTCTATAGAATTCTCTAATTTGTAAGAAGTTTACAAATTGGTGAATGTATGTAGAGGGTATAAGCAATGTAATAGTATGAGAATAATGCTTGTCGGTCAAATACCCCTTTAACAAGACAGGATATTTTGGATTTGGAACCTTGTATTTCCATACTTGCATATAACAATTTGCCTTCAAAGACAAACCTGTGTGGCACACATTCAGATAATTGGGTTATTCCTAGTGACACCAATGTATTGCCACCCCCTACAAAATTCTCTTTTGTAGGAATAATTGCTTTTGTATTTGGAGAAAAGCCATGAGAAGTTGCTTGATAGTTGTTGTAATTGCCTCCATTGTAAGAATTTACCTCTTCTCCATCTTGTTTTAAGATAATTTGTTTGCTAAGTGCATTTACAAGTACAACTATTATAAAGGAGAGAATTTGCATACATTGTATAAGAAATCAACAATTTTATTACAACTTGTTTGTAGCAAAAAAATTTTGGCCATTACTAGAAAATGATACATGTTTACTTCATTATTTTGTTTTAATGAAACTCCATGATTGCAAAATGGAGTTATTCAATACATGGTTTCGCAACTATATGTCTTGTATTACAAGAATAGAAGTGTTTGCTTATCACCCATAACAAAAGTCTTACAATTTCAATCACAATAACTTAAAAATATTACACAAGCATAATGGATAGGGTTCCCATGTAATAATTTCTTGGTAGTAGAAGTTGCAATACTATAAATTTAAAGCTCAATAACTACCTAGTTTGAGTCAATATTAATGACATCAACAACACTAGGCTTCATATTGCACGAGCCACTTTTAGGAGTTTCATTTTTTTGGAGCGAACAACACGGGTGCTAATCTTACACCTAAAGTCCACATACTCCGGATGTCTTTGCACAAGCTTTTTCACTGAGGAAAATAAAAAAGAAAACTATCAATGAGTTGTAGGTGGTGGATACAACCAAAAAAAGCATAGGTTGGATTTTTGCACCTTGGGCGTACGCCTCTTCTGCAACATCTTGAAACGATCCTCTTAAAGATCGTTTGGAAGAAGCCTTCCTAATAGCAGAGGCTTTGAGCAAACTTTCTTTTGGGGCCTTGCTTGGAGAAATAATTGACAAAGGTGTCGATGCAAGGCTAGGTGGGGAAGCTGATTTTCCCATGAAAGAACATGCAGACCTAGGAGGAGATGGGCCTAATATTTTGCAACAAATAAAAAAATGTGTAAGCACATAAAAAATATCAACAAAGAAAAAGTGCTCTCAATTTTAGTATCTATATATGCTATTACGTTTTCCAAAGCTACCATATGCATATGCAAGAGAATAATACATAGCTTTAGAATTCCAAAAGTCTACTATGTGAAAACTCCAAAGTGTGTGCAACTCGCTATTTTAGTACGCCAAAGTCTCTCCAATTGGAAAAACAAATGTCTACTAAAGTCTAAATAGGCTAACATACTATTGACAAAACTTGATGGACTATGGCAGAGCGACAACGCACTACGCAGAACTTTTACACAGATACGTACTGAAATGCTTGTGTCTCTAGGACATATTGGCACTGTACGTACTTACGTAAGATAAGTCATGTTCATGAGTACGAAGAACAAAGAAACAAAGGTGAAGAAGACGTTGTCTATATAGTAAAATCCTTCTGTGAGTGTGGAAGTTTTAATCACGTTGTGCCGTAGACAATTGCGATGGCACAGCATCGAAGTACAGACAAAGAAAGGAAAAGAAAGCAAGAGCGGAAGGGGGGAGAAGAGACGATGTCATCATGCTATTGCGTAGTCACGTTGTGCCGTAGACAATTGCGATGGCATAGCACCGAAGTACAGACAAAGAAAGGAAAAGAAAGCACGGGGCAGAAGAGACGCTATCATCACGCTATGGCGTAGTCAATTGCGATGGCACAGCACCGAAGTACAGACAAAGAAAGAAAAAGAAAAGCAGGAGCGGAAGGGGGGAGAAGACTTTGCAAGAATTTCGGAGGTCAAGAGCAGCGTTAACTCCTGCATTAGCCACACCATTTGCACATGTAATCACGGGACTTTCATACTCAGAGGGGACTGAAACTGGCGTCTAATCACTCACAGGACAGTGGAACTAAACCTTTAATCACTTCAACACTTATTTACAGCTCACAAAGCATATATCACAACCATTAACCATTGCATGATCACCATTTGGCATTTACCCTTGGCATTTACCCATTTGTTCACAAACAAAACCACTGAAAAAGGGATGGAGGCTAGAATGCCCCTGCTCAACAAACATAGACAAGTGCACCCGATTGGACCCAAACACCGTGGTGCCCCTTTCGGTATTTCTTTATATTTCACAATGAAATGATTACAAGTTGCATCTGGGAAACCTTCCCTGCAACTGAGCACGCAGCCCCAATTCACTGAGGCTTCGCAAGGCTATCAAGCATAGAACACCATCACATAAGTGCACTTAACCCATAGGCTCAATCCAAAGGCATTCTCTTTTTCGAGTGCAATTCCATTGGCTGTCCAGATGCAATCACACTGCACCCCAGCTACACTCTCTTTGAGTGGTTTCCAGATGGCATTCACAAAGCTTTTCAAAGCTCCAAAATAAAATCAGCAAAGTACCCAACCAAAGAATGACTCATGTAGCCTGCCTGGGAACCTGTGAACCAAGAAAGAGGCGGCACACGGCGCCAACCAATAGCTTATGGCAAAAAGAAATTGCAAGTATTGCTCCACTACATTAATTGTTGCTGTAATTCCCCTATGTCCTACATATGGAGGAGCATGACTTTCCATTATGACTTTTTATCGCATCTGATCAGTGACACAAAGTTGTCTATGCATCAAAATGAAACCCTCTTTCAACATATAGTGATCATGCCTTTGACCATCAGAAAGTTGATCATAAATAGTTGAAAAATCAGCATCATTAACATACTGATCTTTCATCACATCTAACACATTGTTGTAAGCAATGCTCACTGCTGAAACACTGGGTTTCTTGGAGACTGCTTCAGGTTGTGGTTTCCTAGAAAGTGCATCAGCCACGACATTTTTGTTACCTGGCACATGTACAATTTGAAAATGAAACATTGAGAGGAAGTTAGCCCATCTCATATGCTTTTCAGATAATTTTCTCTGCATGAGAAAATATCTAAGTGACTGATGATCTATCTGCACATAAAAATCAGCTCCAAGAAGGTAATGTTTCCATGTGGTCAAAGCATGTATCACTGCTAACGTTTCTTTCTCGTATGTCTGCAAGTACAATTCAGCATCTTTGAGAACTTTACTCTCATATGCAACCACTCTGCCATCCTGCATCAAAGTGTCTCCTATGATGTTCCCACATGCATCACAAGTTACAGCAAAGGGTTTTGCAAGATCTGGCAAGATAATAACGGGTTCAAACACAACTTTTGCTTTAGCTCTTCAAAAGCTGCATTTTCCTTTGGTCCCCACCGAAACGGTACAGCTTTCTTCTGTAAAGCATGCAAGGGAGAAGCAATTTCTATAAAGTACTTTATAAACCTCCGATAGTATGAGCAGAACGCAAGGAAGCTTCTGACTTCATGCAAATTTTTCAAAATAGGCCAACTCCTTATGGCCTCAACTTTTGCAGGATCCATCTTGACTCCATCCTTTGACATTATATGACCGAGAAAATGAATCTCATGCATAACGAACTCACTCTTCTTGGTATTTATTAACAGCTTGTGTCTTTTCAACTCTTGAAACACAATAGTGAGGTGTTTCCTATGCTCCTGCTCATTTTTAGAGAACACAATGATGTCATCGAAGAAAGTGCCCACAAACTTTCTGTGTGCTCTAAAAATTATGTCTATCATTCTATTGAAAGTGGCAGGTGCATTAGTCAAACCAAAAGGCATGACAAGGAACTCATATAAGCCAAATGAAGTGCGAAAGACAATCTTGTAGACATCTTCAAGCCGTATCCTTATATGATGGCATCCACTTTTAAGGTCAATAAGACTGAACATTGAGGAACCTTCCAACCGATCCAATATATCATCAATGCGTGAAATTGGAAAACGGTTCTTAATTGTGACTTTATTTAAAGCCCTATAATCAATACACATTCTCCAACTACCATCCTTCTTTTGCACAAGCAACACAGGGGAACAGTAAGGAGAATTACTTGGCTGTATTAATCCCTTTTCCAAGAGTTCCTTCACTTGTGACATTATCTCTTCTTATTGTGCCTTACTGACACGATAGGGAGGTATATTAGGCAGTGAGCTTCTTGGAATTATATCAATTTGATGATCCTCGGGTCTCTTGGGAGGTAATTCTTAAGAAAGTGCATCTGAGAAACAATCCTGCAAATCTAAAATAAAAGCAGCCCTTTCACTATCTAAAGCAGAAAGAGTAGAGCCTTCCTGAACTCGTTAGCTGTCCTCTTTGACAAAAATCAAGTACGCTGAAATATGACGCTTTATTACATTGGAAATACAAGAAGCTGAAACTACAGGGATGGACTCCCCTTTCAACTTTACATCAAGTATATGATTTTTGCCTCTATGAGTTAAAGAAATCTTCTTGTTTCTCATCTGCACGTCAGCCCCCACCCTGTACATCCAAGGCATCCCAACAAGCAAAGCATCACACTCTGGCAAAGGCATAATGTAGAAGTCCTCTGCATCCTGATATCCCTGGATATGCATCCTCAACTTGCCAATGATAGGAGTGACAGGTGTGTTGAGTTCAGGGTTGGCCATATCACACATGACGGATGGTCCCATTTCATCAAGCTTGATGCCAAGCCTTCCTGCCATCACGACTTATGAAATTCGCCTTTGCCCCAGAATCAAAGAAAAACAAACAATTCTGATTTCTGATTTTTCCCCATGCTCTACACATCTATTCCACCAGCCATTGCCCCAATTGGCATATGACTTTGCCGGTCGTGGTTCGACAAGCGTGAGGCTGTTGCCAATCGCCAATATCCAAGACTCAAGAGATCACATCTGTCTCTGAGAGGTGGCTAGATCCTTACAATTGATAATAAATGTCTCCATCTGTCAAGAGGTGGTAAATCTCCAGCATATACAACCAATGCATTATCCTTTTCGAAACTGCTACGTCACAGACTGTATTGCAAGTCATAAAAAATTTGCGGTCTCTGAGAGGCGGTAACATCCTGACCATTGATATTGAATGTCTCCATCTGTCACTGTGTGATGAATTAGATTAATGCATTACCCTTTTCAAAAAAATTCAAAACTGTTAAGTCACGAACTGTAATTGCAAGACATCATGTATAGGGACATCTTCATATAGCTCAAATCATGATCCGACTCGTTTTCATCCTCTTAACTTGTCTTTCCATCACTCTGGTATGAATATTTCAAATAAGGCGGACACTGGTGCCAGTAGATGCACCACCATCAAACACAATTTCTTTCCTTCAGGCCATGAAAGCCGTCTTCCACCCCTCCCTCTCTGATGTTAAGTGGCTGCATCGCAGTCGTTCAAATCCAAGCATCTATGACAACATGTATGGGTGTCCCCATAAGGTGCATGCATTACGCACAGAACTCACGACAACAGCCAGCTTCTGTGCCCACACAAACCCACTTTTCTTTGCATCAAAGGCTCATTGCAATGCTTGGAACTGTAATTGTAACAGATCGTCTATAGGGACATTTTCATATAGCTCAAACCCACGATCCGACTCATTTTCATCCTCTTGACTTGTCTTTCCATCACTCTGGTATGAATATTTTGCCAGTAGATGCAGTACGATCAAACACAATTTCTTTCCTTCAGGCCATGAAAGCCGTCTTCCACCCCTCCCTCTCTGATATTAAGTGGCTGCACAGAAGTCATTCAAATCCAAGCATCTTTGACAACATGTAGGGGTTCCCCATAAGGTGCAGGCATTAGGCACAGAACTCGCAATGACAGCCAGCTTCTGTGCCCACACAAACCCACCTTTCTTTACATCAAAGGCTACTCCTGTGATACATCACAATGCTTGTATAAATCCTTTCTCTTTCACTTGATAGAACATTCCTTCAGCTTTGCATACATGTTTTTGCTTCGGAATGTCCACTGCCACCCCTTAATATGACTGCCCAATCCCACCTGCATCAACCCAACAACTCTGTTGTCCTGGCTTCGTTCATGCTTTTCCTCTCATTCTCATTGCCTCCACCTTCTTCTTGTCATCCTGCATGTTGGCATCTGCATAGATGTTCGACATCAAGACATAAGCTGCAGTATCCTTTTCATCCAATTGCAATGCATGTTCAAAGGCCTGCCTTCCAAGCTCCACATTACCCCATTTTTGACAAGCACCCAACACTGTATGCCACACCACAAGATTAGGATGAAAAGGCATCTTCTTCACCATTGATACCACCTCATCCAATTGGCCTGCACGCCCAAGGAGGTCAACCATGCAAGTGTAGTGCTCAATAGTTGGAGGGATGCCAAAGTCTTTGCTCATGGCCTCAAAATACTTCTGGGCCTGATCCACTAGACCTGTGTGACTGCAAACAGTAAGAACGCTAAGGAATGTGACCCCGTCTGGCTTCGTGCCTTCTGCTCTCATTCTCTCAAGCATATGGAAAATGAGTTCACTTTCTCCTAGCTGGGCATATCCTGCGATTAGTGCATTCCACGAGACTACATCTCCAACTGGAAGCCTATCAAAAACTTCGCATGCTTTTGCAAGCGAACCACATTTGGCATACATATCAATCAAGGTACTGCCAACAAAAAAATCAACTTCCAATCCTCTTCTGGAAATCTCAGCATGTATTTCTTGGACCTTGTCTACCGCTCCTACACTGCCACAAGCTTTCAAGCTGCAGATAAATGTGAGGGCATCCGGAGAGATGCCCTCCAGTTGTAACTGTTCGAAAAAGTTCAGTGCTTCCTTACCGAGCCCATGTTCAGCATATCCTGCAATAAGTGCGTTCCACGAGACTACATCTCGAATTGGCAGCCTGTCAAACACTTCCCGTGCTTTTGCAAGCAAGCCACATTTGGCATACATATCGACCAAAACGTTGCCCACAAACAGCTCTCTTTCCAGCCCCTTTCTGGCAATCTCAGCATGTATTTCTAGGCCCTTGTCTACAGCACCTATGGTGCCACAAGCTTTTAGGCTGCAAACAGAGGTAAGGGCATCTGGAGATATGCCTTCCAGTTGCATCTGTTTCAAACAGTTCAGTGCTTCCTCACCAAGCCCATATTCGGCATATCCTGCAATAAGTGCAGTCCAAGAGACTACATTTCGAATGGGCAACTTGTCAAACACTTTCCGTGCTTTAGCAAGCAAGCCACATTTGGCATACATATCCACCAAAGTATTGCCAACAAAAAAATCTCTTTCCAATCCCTGTCGGACAACTTCGGCATGTATTTCTAGGCCCTTGTCTCCGGCTCCTATGCTGCCACAAGATTTCAGGCTGCAGACAAGTGAGACAGCATTTGGAGAGACACCATACAATTGCATCTGCTTAAAACAGTTCAGCGCTTCCTCACCAAGCCCATGTTCAGAGTATCCTGCAATCAGTGCATTCCATGAAACGACATCTCGAACTGGCAGTTTGCCAAATACTTCCCATGCTTTTGCAAGTGAACCACATTTGACATACATATCGACCAAGGTGCTGCCAACAACAAGATCTAGTTCCAACCCCTTTCTAGCAATCTGAGCGTGTATATCTTGGCCCTTGTCTATGGCTCCTATGCTGCCACAAGCTTTCAAGCTGGACACAAATGTGGAGGCATTTGGAGAGACACCCTCTAGTTGCATCTGTTCATAACAATTTAGTGCTTCCTCACCAAGCCTGTGTTCGACATATCCTGCAATTAGAGAATTCCATGAGACCACATCTTGACCTGGAAGCTTGTCAAACACTTCCCGTGCTTTTGCAAGTGAGCCACACATGGCATACATATCGACCAAGGTGCTGCCAACAATAAAATCTCTTTCCAACCCCTTTCTAGCGATCTCAGCATGTATTGCTTGGCCATTTTCTACCGCTCCTATGCTGCCACAAGCTTTCAAGCTGGAGACAAATGTGACATCATTCGGAGGGATGCCCTCCCGTTGCATCTGTTTACAACAGTTCAGTGCTTCCTCACCAAGTCCATGCTCAGCATATCCTGCGATCAGTGCAGTCCATGAGACTACATCATGCATTGAAAGCTTGTCAAACACTTCCCGTGCTTTTGCAAGTGAGCTGCATTTGGCATACATATCAACCAAGGTGCTGCCAACAAAAAGATCAGTTTCCAACCCCTTTCTGGTGATCTCAGTGTGTATTTGTCTGCCCTTGTGTACAGCTCCTATGCTGCCACAAGCTTTTAAGCTGCAAACAAATGTGATAGTATTTGGAGAGATGCCCTCCAGTTGCATTTGTTCAAAACATTTCAGTGCTTCTTTACCAACACCATGTTCAGCATACCCTGCGATTAGCGCAGTCCAAGAGACTACATTTCGAACTGGCAGCTTGTCAAACAATTCTTGTGCTTTTGCAAGCAAGCCACATTTGACATACATATCGACTAAGGTGCTGCCAACAAAAAGATCTCTTTCCAAACCATTTCGGGAAATCTCAACATGTATTTCTCGACCCCTTTCCCAATTTTTCAGTCTAGCACAGGCCTTCAACAGGGCCACAAACGTATACTCGCTAGGATGTACACAATCCTCTTGCATTTTTTGATATAGGTTGAGGGCATGCTGTGAATCCCCACATTGAATGTAACCCCTGATGAGAGAATTCCAAGAATACTCATTCCGATCAACCAACCTGTTAAAAACCTGCTCAGCATCGCACATGCTTCCAGCTTCCACCAACACAGGGACAAGGTAGTTCCCAAATGATCTATGAGCTTCCAGCCCACGTTTGCACATGTAGGCATGCAAGCGCTTGGCATGCGCTAGACTTTTCTTTTTCCTGCACTTATGCAAGATGCATGTAAAGTTCTCAACCGAAGGCGGCTGGCGCATGCCTTCCAAAGAAGTGAGTGCCTCCTCTAAACTCAGCATCTCCCAGACAATCTTTTCTTGCAGTGCTTGTCCTCTAGATGCATTCACCTGTGCAAAGCCTGCATTGCCACACTCTTCCACCAAACCAGAGTCTTCCAAATATGAGCAGGCCTGATCATTGGATGCTTTGACCCTGTGCATTTCCTTGCTTCCGGGCTCCTTTTTCTCGAACACATCTTTAACCCCCCTTCTGTCCGACCTTAGAGACTCCTTGGTGACGTCATGTTTGATATCTGGAGATCTTGGGTTTCCCTGTTGAGATTCAAGATACACTCGTCAGACTAGCCAATTATCTAGTGTGCAAATCGTTCAGTTGAGAGCCACCGCACACTTACTTTTCTCTTTCGGTTGTCCCACCACTGGGTGGGATTCGTGAAGTACTGGTTCCATAGGCTGTCGGTGGGTGCAGCAGCTGAAAAAGAATCCTCGACCAGAGTGGGAGTGGCTTGCTGGAGTCTCCGAGGGGCCTGGGAAGTCGAGAGACGACGCAAAAGGGCTGCCAGAGTGAGGCATGACGAGTAAGAAGAGTGGAAAACCCCTGAGCGACGATGAAAGTGCATGTGCGATTGGCCAGTGTCCCTCACAAAACCACCCACCAGCACCTTAATATATATTGTCATGGGAAACGCCACCTTTGCGGGCACTTCATTCGGTTTGCACCTTCCGAGGATGTTTACATAGTAGCGCTGTCCTTTAACCAGGACGATGACCCAAACACTTAAGATAGTGTTGCCCAATGAGATTCACAGTATAACGAGTGAGTAGGAGTACTCTTGAGCATTGCCTTCAAATTGGCGCTCTCAAAATTGTCAAGATCATTGAATGATTAATTTGCAACACTTGTGATGAAAGCCCGTAAATAGGAAAGTCCGTATGGTCCTAGGGAGGCCTGCAGGCGGTGATCGGCGGTAGTCGGGAGCCTGTAGGTCGACCTTGGTACGTTTCCGTCCGTCAAGGGAGGTTGCGAGCAAGTTGACAGTGACAAGAGCAGGCTGATGGTGACAGGGTGACCATTCCGCTGGTAGTGACAGCAACCAGGAATCTGTTTCAGCCAGTTTTGCCTATATTCCGAACGAACGATGACCTTGACGATTTGAAAACTCTGTGTGTGTGTGTGTGTGTGTGTGTGTGTGTGTGTGAGAGAGAGAGAGAGAGAGAGATTAAACCACAATGGAAGGGGGCCAATTGGCAAGAAACTATGTGGGATACTTTTTTACAAAAGTGTAACTATAGCGCTGCCTGGAAGGCAGTGCTAATAAATGCCCCTAATAGAAATCAGGGCTAAAAGCAAACAAAAAGGGGTGGAAGTAGACCGACTCGGAGACCCTGGCCACTACACTGCCAGGATGCATTAGGTAGAGTTGGACATTCGAACCACGCCTTGTGCCATACTAGTTTTAATTATTATATCGAATGAATATAGATCTTTATACCTACAGACTTAAGTACCATGGGCACCGCCCACGGATCATGGATGGGCAAGATTGCCCGTCGATGTCCAGACCGCCTTCGCAGGTCAGGTCTGGGGGTTAGGGGAGAGTCTAGCCTCACCAAGGGCATTCTCACAATCTGCACTACAAGAGGGTCTGAGGGGTGGGGATAGGTAGCCCCCACACCTCCGTTCCAAGATGCAGACGTACGTGGTGGTCTCCAAACCGTCCGTTGAGCCGTGAAATTGGTTGCAAGGGAGAGCTAAGAAATTCAATGCTCTTGGCAGGCCATCCTTATCATTGGCTGTAGCCAGGAGCTGACTCTTCCTATGGGAATGGTGCCAAGGGTGGTATTTCCAGCCTCCAGATTATCCGTCCTACACCATGGCTATCCACGGTATGGGGACAACATCTAAACACCCTTAGTGAGGTGGCCATCCAAATAGGAAGCTCGTGTATTGCCTATTAACGTAGGCCTCAGGCAGTCAGCCTATCATAACTAGCCTTGCGTGTGTGAGGAGTTACCTTGGAGATCCATCAGCGAACCTTGTAAAAAAAACAGAGGAGTCTCTTTTGCCATCAAACACAACGCCACCCCTGTCACTTTCATGTTGCCACGTCCCTCGCAGTCATTTGGAAAAGTCCCTCATAGACTCCCGGCTACTACCGCCAATCGCCAGCCTTCCCTAGGGAGTTTCCCTCCAACTATTCTAGCATTAGAGTGGTCTAGGATCAAGTAAATAGGTTTGTATGTACAAGGGCTCAATCTCACAAGTCTTGCAAATCTCTATAAATTGCCCATTGTCATGCATTCATGACTTGGGGAGTCAAGACTGGACCAAATTTGGATGTCAACAAATTTCGAAGAGCTTTTGGATTTAAACAGAAGCAACTCTTGACAAAGATAAAGAGACCAATGTCCATACATTTGACAACAAGAAGAAAGAGGGGTTTGGGATTTCATCTTCCAGAATACATAATAGTCACAACTCACTCATTAGAAGACTTATTGAGGATCATGAGCTCAACACTCATCATCGAAATACATAATAGACACAACTCACTGTTTGGAAGATTCCCAATTTAATAGCAATCTGTCTTCTATCCATGATGCCTTTGACAATGTCAACTCCCATTCCTACATTAAGTGCAACTACTTCTTCATAGCCAAGAGTTGTCGACTTGCTTTGTAAGTCTACTATTTGCATTAAGTTCAGTCTACTGCCACTAGTATTGTTAATGACCAACAAGATTGCATTAGGTACAATCTGTTGTCCACTAGGATAGCTAATGATCACCAAACTTGTAGGACCGTCTTCGATCCACTGGGATTGCTATTGACCAAAATTTAAATGCTTTAATTTCAATGCCTTGAACATTTTCTAGTCTTAGGGGCTAGTTATTAGTCATTGTGAGGCACTATACAATAGTTGTGCAGTAATACTTGGTCATATTGAGGTTATAGGTGGTCATTCCCCCTAAAAATAGTCATTGCATGTGCAATGGTTCTTGGTTGCTTAATTATGCCTCTTTATTACTACTCATACTTATGAATATATGAATCCTTGTCTCAAAGGGGATCACTCATATGTATGTCAAAATTTAGATTGACATGTGCTTATATTTTGGTAGCATCTTCATCTCATGTTCATTGACATTGTGATATGTTTTTGCTATTGTCTTTTCATTGTCTTCAATAGTTTTGTGGTTTGTTTGTTGAGGATTTGAGCACGTGCGCACGAGAGAGAGAGAGAGAGAGAGAGAGAGAGAGAGAGAGAGAGAATTTATTAAAGTCTACGGAAGATTGATGTGTCTATGAGACTGTAAGAAACCATATACAAAACCATCTAAAAGGGTGGAGCTACTAACTAAGCATCAACACCTATACTATGCATTACATGCTTTGCAATCAATATGACCCTCCTCATCACTGCGAGCATCATATGTCATCAAAGTACAAGCAGAATTCAACTCCACATCATGAAGGACCTAGGGACTATGTCTCGACCTGTGAATGACTCCGAGAAATTCCCTGGTTTTGACTGTAAGGTACCATTAAGTTCCAAATGGTGCAATATATGGTCTTGGTATCTTGAGTCTCATAGACCCCTCCCCCCTACGTGCGAGAGGGGGTGGATACTCTATGAGGTCTGGTGAGGCGCCTCCCATCTCGTACCACCGCCCACTTCCACTCTTTGTAGGCCAAATCCCGCTACTGCATCATGGAGATAACATCGCATGCTCTGTAACCCCCATAATGGTAGCCACAAATGTGATTGCATCATCCATCGATGCAGTTGCTGCTATATGAGTGATACAACTAACTCTAATGTTGAGGGATTTACTAGCCCTTTGTTGTTGCTCCATGAAGGTGGCTGGGACTATTGCCTTTATAGGTTCATGCTACATTCATCCATTTGGATGTCTCTTCAATTACGGAGTGTATAGTAGCAATCCGTGCCTCCACTATCGGTGTACTTCTTGAAGCTATATGTAGGGTGGTGACCTAAATGTCCTTCCTGAGCCCCTGAATGAGCCATCCTGCTCCTAAGAAATGTCATGCCTGAGCCCCTGAATGAGCCCATCCTGCTCCTAACTCATGCCTGCTCTTGTATGATAGGAATCTTATCCTGAGTAGCGGGCATGGTCCTATGCGAAGTGGGTCAACTCCACCTCACGAGCTCAAATACTGTGCACCTCAATGAGGAGACACTCCCAAGCATCTGGTGGGTCAGCTCATAGGGGGCGAGGTGATACCAATCAGATGTGGGAGGATTGGTTGACTGAGGGTGAGAGAAAGGATGAAGAGTAAAGTGGGCCGATGTATGTCACCTCCAGTGATGGCGACATGAGTAGTGAATCTCGTGGTAAGTCTATGGATGCCAGAGAAGAAGTCGATAAATGATCTCCATCAGAGATGGACGAGGTGGATGCTGCTAAGGTGGGGGTCTTGTGAATAGCCGTGATGTCCTCAAAGCTTCAATTGTTTCTGGTGATTTTTCTCATCTTTCTTATGCTTCTCTTTTTCATTGTCCTTCTCTTTATCTCCTTTCCCCATGTTGAAATTCCCCCAACACATTGCCTGTGTTTTTCTAGGTGGGGCTCGAAGTTGAAGAGTAACTCATAGTGAGAATTCTATGGGACAGCCTCCCCATTGATACCCTTCAAATTAGTTCAATTGGGGGGAGGCTATTCAAAGGTGGGGTGTCCAGCAGGCCCAAGAACATCCTATGAATATGATTAAAAGGTGTCTAATGAGAGACTTGTGTTCTATCCTTCTCTTTTCTAACCAAGGTTAGAAGAGAGGCTTGAAGGTAAAGTATGCCCTAGCATATGATTGTTCTTTCTAGTTACTATAATTGTATAGCATATTGAGATGAAAACCACCATGTAGAACATGTAGATTTTCTAGAGGCTTTAGTCTTTAGAGGAATTTCTTAGAACATGAAAACCGCCATGTAGAACATGTAGATTTTCTAGAGGCTTTGGTCTTGGTGGAATTTCTTAGAGATTTTGAAGGCCCCTATGGGCTTAGGTATATTTTTCTACTTGCAATTTTTCATTTGGAATATGGTTGGTTACTACGAGCTAAGTACAATTCACATATATTAAATAGCTTTTTCATTGTCTTCACTATACATGTCAAAAGTTGTATACTTGTTTGTAGCATCGTTAGTATGATTTGACGATGTGCACCTTGGCCAAAAACCTCACTCAAAGATGGTCTCAAGAACCCAACCCAGCTGATTGAACATAAGCATAGACAAAAAAATGCAACAGTGTTAATTAAGAAAGGGAATGGAGGGAGGAAACACTCTACAAACTAGAGTTCCACTATGGGCAACAAGCTAGCTAAACACAAAAGAGTGTATAGACCAAAATGTTTCATCTACTATAGTAGAATATCAACTCCTTTATGAACCCTAAGTGAGGAACCATTGATATAGGCTCTCCAATGTGGGTAGGAAGGTCCTCCATGGCTGCCACCAACTATCTCTCCAGCCCCTGAAATCTATCAATTAGCACTATCTCTCCAGCCCCTGAAATCTATCAATTAGCATTAGGTGAAAAGCTAAAGATCCACCCTGGATCTGCGAGATCCCTCCATGGGTAATATAGAGTGATAGAGAAGATTCCTTTCATTAGAAGGAAAAAGACATATGTGATTGAAGGATTCTAGTGCAAGTCCCTCCAAATGTGTGTCTTTGGAGTCTCCTACAATTAACGGGTTGTGTCTCTTGAAAGGGCAAAGTCTACAATGTGATGTAGATGAACTCAATTGATGAAAATGCTCCTCCACCACTTCCCCAAGTCATGGAGTACATATGAACCATCACGATGGCCACATGGTGTGGCCTCCATTTCAAGGTGGTCCATTGAAGAAACTTCAGCTAGATGATTAAGCATTCTAACTTGGATTAGTTTATTATCGTTGGTCCAATGACCTGAATAGTGATCCTACCATTTCTAGACATTGTTAACGACTTAGTCTAAGATCCTATGACAATAAATCTTACAAAGCATCCACCTTGGTCACACAATCAAGTTCTCAATGAGTTTCAAGATGGTTTCTTCTTCAGGAGAGAGTATCACATGATTGAGGCCCTAGGGATAAGATTTAGTTCAGGAGGGAGCACCGTATTGCACATAAATCATTGTTTTTTAATCAAATGCTTGAATCATATTTTATCAAACCATCTCGTCAACTCAAGGGTTGTAATGTACCCCTTTGGTCTCAAAGAGAAGTGCATCGAGGTCCACATTGTCAAGATCCAAATGTGAACTACAAAATGGATGCATTTTACAACTCTTACATTGAGAAGTTGATGCTTCATAATCTAGAATTTCCATTTGGATAAAGAATGTGATAGCTTCTCCAGTTAAATAGGCAGCATGTCCCATTAGAGCTTCTATCTTTAAAAACATTAGTTGCATGGTTAATAATCATTTGGTTCAATGCTGCAAGTGATGGTTATTGTAGGATCAAATATTAAAAAAAAAAAGAAAATTCCAAGTATATTATAAAGAGGGTGGGCCAGACCCTAACTAGACCCATACAAAACTTTGGCAAAAAAGAAGGGGGGCACACTGCCCAAGGCCTACACAGAGTTGTTTTAGTGTATGAGGACTAATGACCCTAAAAGACCTAGATACAAACTAACTAGTTTGTCACATGTGGATGTTATTAAGTCATATCTTGAAGATTACTTGAAAGGGTAGCGACGAGGATCACATAGTCCCTAGAACCAAGTGTAGGCTTATGAGAGAAAACCACCATATTCCTAGTGTACCAAATTGCTAAGCCTACAACAGCACAGGTGTAATGCCAAGAAGACACTAGAGTGGAGGGAAGTCTAGTGGGATCTCCTCACATAGTGGCTTTACACTTAGATTTGGCCACCAACCTTCATTTGACATATATTATCTATCAAGCATAGCTGCTCTGAATTCACCTTCCACCCTCCTATTATTCGAAGAGCAACCACTTAGCCCAAACTTAGTTAACTCCACACAATCTACCAGCCCCCATGTCAAAACTAATTCATTCCACACATCTCTCCCCCCCAGAGACAAACTGAACTCCTTGTCATCTATCCTCACTTCTCTCAGTCATATTCCAGTCCCCCCCTAAAATCCAGTTCTTCCCTGATAGAGAATTATTCAAAGCCAACTAGCAAGCTATTATGCCTGATGTCAAATTAGGGGCATACACACTAGCCACATAGAACAAAAAATTCTCACAGCAAATTTCCGCACTAATAAACTAACCCTTTGAGTCCTTCAACACCTCTCTCACCCTTAAGGAGCTTTTTACTAATGCTACCAAACCCCCTCTCCCTCTAACAGGATAGTTGACAAAAAAAACAATCCAAACTTGCTCTAGCTTAATGAGCTCTGTCGGTAGTATAGCATGTTGCTTCCCTACATCAAACCAGCCTTTTCTCTCAATTTCTTTGTTTCTCCAACTTATTTCTGCCTGTAACAGCTTCAAGGCCTCCTTCTCATCCAAAGGGGTGAAGCCTTCCTTCAACTTCTTTGACACCATAGCTGTATACAAGGTAAAGTCTGGCTTGTTATCATTTGGCAGACACATATCTTCCTTTGCACATTCTTGGGCTATCTTTGGGCTCTCACCCCTACTTACAACACTCACCACACTTGCATGCTCTTTACCAGCCTAGGAATACTCACCCCCACTCTTCACACTCAGATCCTCCTCGAAATAACTGCCAACCATCTCCCTTGGATGCTTCCCTCTTCCCCTAATCCTCATCGACCTGCCATGACCAAAATACTCAGCCTGCATGCACTCTCAAACCCATTCTCACACTTATTAAAACTCAAATTTTATTATTGTAGGATCAAGTGTTGTAAGTGATGGTTATTGTTTCACCTAATGCTACAAGCGATGACTAGAGTATTAATTAAATGTTTAGTCAATGTTGGTTAGGAGTTGGTTGCATGACTAAGTATTATTGTAGGAAAGTAGTAGTTAGAATATTTACCAAGTGTTGCAAGGTTTGTTGATTAAATGTTGTTACGTTTAATGTTTATTCAATTTTGCAATGTTTGTTTATTGAATTT
The DNA here is from genome assembly GCF_047967505.1 of Dipteris shenzhenensis. NCBI lineage: Eukaryota > Viridiplantae > Streptophyta > Polypodiopsida > Gleicheniales > Dipteridaceae > Dipteris > Dipteris shenzhenensis. The sequence continues at coordinate 48,232,974 of NC_141605.1, read as the reverse complement.
TAAAATGGGTATAATGTTTATTAAATATTGTTTCTACTATGTTGAAAATGTTTGTTAACTTCTATTATGTGATTGCATTCAAATCCATATTACTAGAAGCAAAAACAAGCACAAACATAATGGAAATGTAAAAGGTACTCTTGCCTTTTGGCAATATTCCTTGAACCCCATGTGTCCTCATAAATGGATTGTAGGGTGTAGATGATGTCATGCCAGATATTAACAAGCTTAGGAACATTCCCAACTTGTTAGACTCCCCATTAGGCTACAAGGTGCTACCCAAATGTTCGAAGCCACTGGACTACAAGGTACTACTAGGCCATGCCTTGTAAAAACACCCTTGCCTTCCAAAAATCTTCATAGGACACTATGCATCCTCCCAAATGGATCTAGGGCATAGGTGATGTCATATGCTAGATATTAACAAGCTTAGATACATCCAAACTTGTTAGCCCCCCCACCATTGGATTGCAAGGTGCTACCTAGAAATTCCAAGCCAAGATGTTGGCAACCATCCTATCTTCAATGAGATATCGTGTAACATTGGGATAAAGGGGAAGATTTTTAGATGTTTTTTTACGATGACACACTCTCCATCTATTAAATTGGCTAAGGAGGTCATTTCTATGGCAAAAGCATGTTGCCCTTCTATCAAACACATCACCATTGCTGCCATACCTCACTCCAAGTCCTCTCCATCATGGCAACAATCCTGAGATTGGAATGGCATATCCTATAAGAAGTACAAAAGTTCCACTAGTAATGGGCAATTTTCTCTAGTTCTCTTATCTCACAATAATGGCAAGTCCCATGTCTCCTTTCTCCAACTACATAAGTTTAAAAGGTGTTTGCTTCTTTTTTCGAAGTTAATGTTGAAGTCATCGAATAGCAATGTTTGGGTTTGTTGTCTTATTTGTTTACTGAGTGTATCCAAGTTTCTTATTAAAATATTAATGTTCATTCTTGCTTGCTTGTAAACATTGATCGTTGTGATTTATTTCAAATGATGTTTGGAAGATTGTTAGTAGGCATTAGGCTCCTTCTTCATGGATATAATTGACTTGTTGAAGTTTGAGTTTGTTTTTGTAATATGTTGCAATTCCTAGTCCTTCATATTTGTGTATGTAGTTGAATCCATCTAGTTGGAGGGAATCATTTTTTCTTTGTGTGTTCCTTGAAAGCATATAATTGTTGTTGTCATGATGTTATTGCTAGCTAGTATGTCTTCTTTGTGCGAGATGAAGGATAATGTGTTGAGTGATTTGATGTTTATATCTTTTAGTTTGAGTTTATAGAAGTTTCCTTGATTTAATGTCCTTGTCGAATTTTGTCAAATTCTTGTAGTACGGTTGTGTCTACTTTAATGTGCTTATTTTCAAGCTATTTTACTAAGAATGGGTTGTTGGGGTCAGGTATTCTTGAGAGTGCTGTGTTTACGAGCCCATGTGATTTTCTATTAGATGGGTCAAATGCCAGAGTTCACGCATAGTCCTTGAGACCGATGAATTGTTCGTGCAGACACAGGTTGAATAGGAAATTGTGTTCTTGTTATAGTGTTGAGTTGGTATTTCCCTACTTGCAACTCACTTTCTATTTGTAGTATTGGTGTCCAACTTTGAGGTGTGTTTTCATTGTACAATCATTTGTTGTTGTAGCATGTGCTTTGTCCAAGTCTGGTGTCTTGAAATTGTATCCATACTATTGATGGATTTCTTATAGTATCATAATCCATAAAAAGGCCATCCCATTTACAAGTCCATACAATACATCTAGGTTGCTCGAGCAGGTCTAAAAAATCATTCCTACTTTGAGGGATAGTTTTGCATGCAAACCTGCAGTACACTTTGGATCTCTTGGTATTGTTAGTGATTTACTGCATGCCTTTTGTCTTTTAATTATTGCACATGTAGTAAATGTTCTTCACTTGAAGAAGTTGGAATGTGTTCTTTTCATGTTTGTTTTTTAAGGCATTTGTATAAAAAAGATGAAGCACGAGCTCTTTTTGTTTTCGTACTCTAAGATATAGTGTGTTTAAAGTGCAAATGTCTTCTTTTGAATGTTGCCCTACTCGTAACTTGTGTAGGATGTCTAAGAATGTGCAATTATTTTGTCTCATTGGTTGGAGTAGCTCATAGTATTGAACATGGTGCTTCCAAAGTGACGTTGCCAATGTTAACATCGCATTGTTTTGTGAGAAAACCCAACTATCTTTAGTCAAGCTCACTTGGCATAAGTCTCCACAAAGTAGCACATCAACTCCTCCAAAGGGCTCCAAGTGATTGTGTTTAATCTCATGCATTCGCCTGTCTATTGTGAAGAATGTACTTTGTTCTATCAGTGATATTTTATCAATGACAAGTAGTTCCAAGCTTGAATATATTGTTGATAGTGTTTGCAATTTTTCAAGAGTTAAGCCAGTATAACTTGACACTAGCAAGGAAAAATGTAGTTTTAAGTGTATGGTGCATCCGACGTTGTAGGCGGCCTTTCCTATGTATGCTAGAAGTAAAACCCTAGGCTTCTCAACATCTAATGTGTTTGTTTGTGTATAGTGTCGAAGAAGTTATTGTACAAGAAGTGTCAAAGCAATGCTTGTACAAGAAGGAGTAGTGTGAATGTTTTTCCTATTCCAACATTACTAGATAAGAATAGAACAATTTGTGTGATGATTTGTTTCTTCTCTTCACCATAATGTCTTCAATAATTGCTCGTTGTTCATAACCCAGTTTCCTTATAATTGCTTATTGTACATCATTCAATTTCCTTAGCATTGCATGGTAATGTTCAATAATTGCTCGTTGTTCATGATTCAGTTTCCTTGGCATTGATTGGGACTCTTGGTAATCATTGTTTCATATGTCTTTCATGGTTGTAGGGGCAAAAGGTCAAACTGCTCTAGTTTATGCTATGCAATAGTGGAGCTGAATGATGTGTTACTGTCACTATTGGTTGTTCCATTTTCATTTAGAGGTAGTATTGTCTTGTTTAAGTTATCCTTATTTGTATCGATTTTTTCTTTGTTTGCAACGTACATGTCATGCCAGGTGATCCTTTCATTATCTAGCAAGCACTCAGTGTTGTTAAAGGGTAAGTATAGTAAGCATAATTCCCTATAGTAGTTTTCAGGGTCCTTCATTTTGTTGTAATTATTAAAGTGTATTATCTTTGGTTGCTTTCTTCTCTTAGTATTGTTTCCAATCTTGTTCTACTCACTCATGTACTATGCGAGGCAAAGGCCCTCCAAAGTTGATGGTCTTTTTAGGTACTTCACAATGAAATCATTGAAGAAAATGTATGCAAATTCTCTCGTGCTGCTTGTTAGTGGTACTGAGAGTGTTAGATACACTGCTTGCTGTGCGATTATGTGCTATATGTTAATATTGCATTTCCCATTTTTTGCACTCTCTCATTAGTAGGTGCCATAGATTTGATACATCGGTTTATAGCCTCTTTGGCTACTTCTGTCATTGCTTTATCGACTTTTACCATGTACGATGTGCAATATCCCGCTACTTCATGTGGATTTAATATGAATTATGTCAATGTTTGCACCCCATAGTTTGGATATGGTGGGATTGAAGTTGTTTGACATGTATATGTCTTTTGGATCCCTTCTCAAGTATATAAATGGATGTGTTTCCTCTTCTCAAGTATATAGATGGATGTGTTACATTGTTCCTTAAAGCAAAAATATATTATTCCTCTGTTATTTTAAGCATGTGTTTTATCGTTGTCATCATTGTTGAGTGGTACTAATATTCTTGTTTGTCTCATTGGTGGAAACCAAACCTACATTGCTTCTTCTTTTTTAGGCATGTTCTTCTATATCTATGGATTTGAATGTCTTTCCCTAGTATGTCTAGCAGTGCACTGTTTGTTGTTATGAATTTGTCTATAAATTTGAGAATATCGTCCATCGTTGAATTTTTGACCATGGGTGCATCATGAATCCATGGTAAACCATGGTCATGTTGGCTTCCTTGGCTTTGGAACTCTGTGACAAAGAGGTAATCATCGAGTCCACCGATTATGGATTTGTCTTTCTATAAAAGATGCTTTAACGCTTGGAATTTGTGTACATAGTATTGCACTATTGTGACTAGGTCAGATCAAATAAAATGCCATAGTTCTATAGGTCTGTTGCAGTTTCATTACTATTATTTGGATTTCACAATTCTTTTAAGCATTCGACTAGAGGTTGTCATAATCTTTCTGCTGTGTGGATAGTGTTATGAAGAATGTTGGTGCACCTAGTTGATGCAACATCGCAAATAGGTTCATTTTTAGCTTGTTCTTATAGTCCATGGATGTTCTCAAGCATACAAAATCCATGTATCTAATATTATATTCCTGTTATATTATTGCAACTTCTCAATGTTCGTGTCATTTGTAGCATCTTTCGCACATAATGTATGTCCTCTAAGTTGTCCTTTACACATTAGAACCCATGTTGATGAAAGTATTTGTCAGATCATTATTTTTATCGTCTTAAAGAAAAAGTTTTTGATTGATAGTGCGAACCTTCTATCTTTGTTTGTTGGTTCCCATTGCCCTTTGGTTTGGTATGATGTGGAAGGTGGAATTGTGCATTGTCTTACTTGTCCATAAAAAATTGTTGGAAATGCCAATTTCTCGCTGTCCTTGTCTTTGAACATGCTTTGTTTAATGACTTACAAACTCCTTTTTCCCTGTAAGCTCTTTTTATCGCTCCTTTTTCCTTTGTTAGAGGAATTTGTCAGTGGCTGAATATACTAACAAATTTAGCTCCCTCCACCCCAACAGCTTTAACTAGTAGGCTACGATATGCCACAATGCAACTATGACACCCTCTCCATATGCACACACATACCTACAATAAGGTTTGAACTAGACCATCATTGGGTACCATGAACCTATTAACCCTTTAGAAGGTGCAACTGTGATGGTCCTATCTTCATAGTCTACTAGTGACAACCACAAAGGCACTACAATGGAAACAAGAGCACCCAAAACACTCTCTTGGAAGAGAAGAGGGAGCTTGTATTCAAACTTGTGCAAACAACAATGAAGACCAAAGTCAAACATTTGGCCTTTTATACAAGTCACCTTTTGAAGGGAGGGCCAACCCTTTTTCTTTTTAGCACTCTCCCTCACTTTACAACCATAAGCTCTTGGGCTCGTAGGGTGCCAAGGCATATTGCTATTCTTACCGGCTCTCCCTACTAGTGGAAATGGCACTTGTGTTAACCATATTAAAGCGCTTGGGACAAACCTGGTATTAGGAGGTGGTCCTAACCAGTTTTCAAATAGCGCTTATGTTAGCCTCGCCACTCCTAGGATCGGGTGATTTGGGGCTCAAACTCCCTGAGCGCCCTCACACCTTCACCTGTTTGTGGTCATGCATGCTACATGACTTACTGCATATTCACTACTCTAGCTCTATTCATTAATTTAGTTGAATTTTTACCTACTTTTCGCAATCATAAACTGCGACTAAAGAAATACTTAAAATATCTAACAAGACACCCTCTACCAGGCCATTATAGAAAATTTCATCCTTTAATTTAAATTTGTGTCATTTTAATCATTTGATTCTTCTTGCTAAGAATCTACTTGTTGCTTATGTTTACCTAGGTATGTAGTATCCTTCCATGTCCTTGTTGAAGATAGAAGCATGGAGACATCCCTACTATATGATTGATGAGGGGTAGACATAGTGCTGGTGATGGGCCTACCATAGGCTTAAGTTAGCCAAATGTACATTGGATATAAGGCCACGCATTGGTCTAGTTAAGGTATTGATTGAGTATTGAATTCAATTTGTACTGTCTCGGATATATTGGTGACAATAGTACATTGCATTTACATTTTATGCAATATCAAACGGCTTCATGTTCAAATAGATAAAACCTCCACATTATTATCATTCTAGCAAGCATTAAATGTTAACACTAGATTGTACTTGATTGCACAAGTCTTCTTTTGGTGCTTAATTCTATAGATCTAGCCAAGTTTTTAAATTGTATATATTATATGTAGGCGAAAGTTTCCAAATATATTTATTTATTATATAAAACTTTGGCGAATTTTCATGGACTTTATTTATAATTTTATAATCTTAAAGGCTAAACCTAGCTCTTTTTTAAATTTTAGTTTCAAATTGTGGCGAGTATACTAAAAGCTTTTATTTTTATAAAAGCATACAAACTTTCACAAGCCATATAAAACTTTCGCTTATTAACGAATTTAACGCAAAAAAATCATCCATGGCGACAATGCCTTGCATTTTAGCATCTCCGCAAGCCCTCGAGGAGAAAACTTGCTGTGAAAGACCACGAGGTGCTCTGCAACTTTGCTGAGGTAATATGCCAAAGAATGATCTCACCCAAATGCACTGTGAACATTACCCCGTCGAGAGGAGAATTCATCAACCTCAAATGCCTCCTGCAACAATTCAACAAAAATTAGAAGACCAACAAAAAAAAATGCAAAATATTATTCGAACTTACCACTATAGCATCGTCAGCTTCTATCCCTTCCTCATCTGCAATGTTGATGGAGCCAGGTGCTATGTGATGTTCCATTTGGGAGGTGGAAGCTTTCTCCTGACCTGTCTTAGAGGTGGAAGCTTCTGCATGAGAGGGTTGTGCATCATATATGGACATGTCTGCATCCCTCAATGAAACCAGCATCAAGGCTTTTGCATGAGAGGGTTGTGCATCATATATGGACATGTTTGCATCCCTGAATGAAACCAGCGTCAAAGCTTCTACATGAGAGGGTTGTGCATCATATATGGACATGTCTGCATCCCTCAATGAAACTAGCATCGTCAGGAGAAACTCTTCCATTGTCTGGTCTTCAGAACCTAAAACCCTGGGATCTTTGACACTTGTATCAACATCGAACCCAGATAGGACACCAAGTGCCTCTTCCTCTCGTAGTCCAAAAAGAAACTCTATGTCGTGGAGGAATACATACTCTTCTCCATCAATGATGAGAGGGGACAAGGATCATAAGTTTGCTTCTGGGTCAACGATCTCCGATGCAAATTCTTGCTCTACTCTTGCTGCGGGTTCTTGAAGTAGGCTCAATCCTTTAGCTGCTTCCATCGCCTCTTTTGCATGGTCAAGACTCTCTTCCGTGTACATGTCAGTATCTATTCTAGGGACGCGGATATTAATAGTTCTACTAGAGGGGGTGTCAGGAATGATGAGGCTTCTTCCTCTAAATTTCCTTCTTGGAGAAGAAAGATGACTGTCGTCTCCCATTACAGGAATTTAGTGCTTGTATTTCCCGTCTACCATCCTAAATCCTTCCTCTATAAGATCATCACAAAAGCGGGCCAAGCGCTTCACAAATTTGGGTTCTTCGTCTAGGAATAGATACTTGATGTATTCTATCGAAACCCATCTCTTTGAAGAGTCGTCAAGTGTATATAAAACAATGAAGTTCTCTTGCATGTAGGGGATGAGATATGTGAAGTCATATATGTTCCTAGGTCATCTAAAGCCCTATCAAACACAAAAACTAGCTCTTCCTCGTGGCCTGCGAATGCAGTTTGCGAGATGAAATCATGGAGTGCGGCACTAGCTGAATCCATGGCAAATAGCGAGCTGATGGAGTGAGTAAGTTTTGAGGGTGGAAGTTTCTATGGCTCTCTAAAAGTGAAAGTGAGAATGTAATGTAAAAATGGCTCTTACCCCTTTATATATATCAAAACCTTAAAAATTAAAACAAATCATAAAATCCCCAAATTCTTTGAAAAACATCTACCATGAACTCAAAGGAAAAAAACATCAAAAGAAATAACATGTCAATTTAATTGTGGCTTTGCGCAACTCGCTTGCTTGCATAACCATTGTCTGAGCATTGTTTAACAAATTTGCAATAACCAAGCAACCCCGCATGTCCATTTCCAACAAGCTGAACTAGCTCATGCAATATATGAAAAGAATGGCTATTTTGGTTGCAAGATCTAAAGGATACAATCCTTCTACCCAAAGGTTGAGATGCTTCTTTCCTTGCAAATGAAGACTGTGGATCTTGGAAGCTCTCCTCAATCCCAGACTACATGTGCTTGCATATTCAGCCTCCAAGTCTAGGTGAACCTGGTACTTGTTGGAGACATCCTTAAATGGTGCCATGCGTAACTGCATATGAATTTTCATGCTTCACACTAGATGTGAGTACATTAAGACCTCAAGTTTAGTCACCAAATTTTTCATAGTACAGTCCCTTGACCACATGGGAATCTGCTGCAATAGTGCCACCCCATCCATCTTTAGTTTTGTTAATGATTTGACTTTTTACTTCAGTGCATTTAATAACATAGAAGATAACACCTTCTTAATTTCCTAGCTGTGCATTCACAACAACATTGACATCCATGCAAAAAGCATCGCTTAGGCTATCAGAAGGTTCGTCATATACATCGATCTCCTCTGCTTCCTCATCCTTACTTTCATCTATAATGGGTATGATTGTGTGATAGATCCATGGTTTCACATATGATTTATTGATGCATCTATTGTAGTCACCTTTGCACGCAAGCATTGCAATAGCATCACAGGCTTCTTGTTCTTAATGCCATGCCATCCTCTTTTGAAAACCCTTGAACATTGTGCAATGAGTGAGTGTTCTGAACGTCTTTACAGTCCCATTTATTGTCTCTACAAACCTTTCCATCTTTGATCTCCCAAAACACTCTTGCCACATCCCTCCCTTTTGAGGTATGGCTAGATTTTGCACCATGGGACAAGTTAGCTCTCAAGAAGGACACTATGTCACATTGTAATGTTGTCCCATTCATCTTTAGTTGCTCATGTGTTAAATCTCTCTTGAATATTGCACCCATCCCATCATGTTCTCGCTTACCATGTCTAGAACCAAAGAAATTCTAGGTCATCTTCATGTCTGTGAGTCTTGCATATTTGGAAACAAAGTAGAATGGCCTTTTAGCCTTCAATTGGGAGGCAACACAATCAAACCAAACCTAGTGCTCTGATAATGAGAGTCCTTACCCCTGTACGATCCATAATGTAACATAAAGCAAGTGAACAAAAAGAGTATCATGCAATCTGTCATGTAAGATGAAGAAATACAAGGTCCTCTACACATCTACTCCATGCTAGGTATATGTGAAGTGAATAAAAATGGTAAGTTGGCATGATTGCCAATGCATGGATTGAATTTCATTTTTCTCTTTGAATAAATAGTTCTTTGCAAAGTCGACCACTGATAGAACCGTGTCCTCCAAGAATCGTAAAACACACTCTTTAAAGTGATTAAACACACTCTTTAAAGTGATTAATCTACCATTTGTAAATGAACTTGTGCCTTCAATAATTGTAACAATGCACTGTAACTCATCTTCTTACTTGCAAGAACCTTCCTTTTCTTTGTTTCTACCTTGGGAATCTCCTTGTCTTGGATGGTCTTCTTCTGGAATTTTCGCTTCAACTCCATTTGAATGTCTTCAAATACCTTCACTGAAACACAATGATGTTCTTTTGCCATTTGACATGGACACCATTGCACTCTAGCCAGTCCAAAACTGCGGCACTGTTCAAAGCTGCATTTCAAATTATTGTATGTGGATCCCCTATGCTTCTCACATAACACAGATTCACATAATTTTGAAACACTAAGTTTTGGTTTTTGTGAGGTAGAGCAACTAGGCTATTCACCATTACTTTCACATGTATCACACATGCAATAATAGCTTTTCCCATGAATCGTAGCATTTGGGTAACACCTTCCTTCAGATATAGCATTTGAATATGTTAAATACAATAACATGTGGATCTATCCTTCAGTTTTGGTACAAAAAAGGGTTTCAAGTGCTCAAAAGAATGTTGTTGTATTTGCACATTTGGAAACCCTTTTCTAAACTCAAGAAATACCTCAACCTGTATCAACACCAATCACACAATTAGTCAAAGGGAATGTATAAACACGTAGTCACACTACTACAAAACACTATTGCACGTGTAACTATAGTATATTGAAAATAAACTATTCCCGCATCCAACTTGCAGATACCTACTTTGTAGCCAGATTGTTCATAGGTGGATAGTTTGCAACTATCCAACTAGTCTGTAGCATGATAGTATGCAGTTAGCTAGTTTCCAAAAATCTTGTTTAAAGCTAGCTAGTCCATTGAATAGTCAAGTAGCCCCACATGTTACTAGCTCGCAAACAACGAGTTTTCTTGTTTGTAGTTAACTAGTTTGCGGATAATTAGTTTACAACTAGCTTATTTTGTAGCTATCCAACTAGCTTAGTTTGCAACTACTATCCAACTACTATGTAGCAAGGTAGTATGCAATTAGCTAGTTTGCACCATTTGCTCTTGAGGGGTCCCCTTTCATGTTGATATGGCCCTTGAGGGGTACCCTTTATCGACATGTCATATATGTCCAGTGCATGCCGATATGGTCCTTGCCCCTGAAGGGGACCCATCAAGGGCAATATCAACATTCATACATTCTATATGGGGCCCATTCATACATTTTGCACAACTTGTTTCAAGACAATTGGTACATGAGTTTCAAGACAATGGTATACAAGTTTCAAAAGAATCATGCAAATGGAAAGAATCCAAGCATGAAGCAAACACTTGGTGCAAATCAGGGAGATAATTTCCAAATTGTCAATGAATATAATCTATATTTTAATGTGAAAGAAGTAATGTTTAAACAGCACAACCTTGGCAGTGCAACGAGACTATCTTCAGCAATTCATCTACAGTTGCTATCATGTCACATAGCTCTCGAAAGAGAGTGACAAGGTTTGGATCCTCTTCCACAAGGACGATCTTTATAGGAGTACAACTTATGATCATGTACATAACATGGATTTCTCCCTCTCAAGTTTTGGGTCATCCTTTGCCTTTGGGAATAAACCCAAAAGATAGGCTAAAGGGAAGAGGAAAGAAATGTACTGAATGTAAAGTCCTCCTGGATCGAAGATTGGTTGATCAAAGAATGAATGCATACATGATTGCGTGCTGAACATGTCATAAGTCACCGTGGACTGTGTAGCTGCCCTGGAGAAGAGGCATCCAAATGTGAGGCTAGTCAATGCAACGATGGAGAAAGAATCCGGTAGGTTGTGACATACGAGGGTGTTACCAACCCAAAATAGCTGACCAACTATGTCCAAGGTGATGATGTGCTGCGTATTAGAGGTGAAAGCATCAATGATGGATGCTGGAATGAAATCACCTGAAGAGCTGAATGTGCTATGGCATGTATCTCTACATGCGGCATGATATGTGGGTGCCTCGTACTGAGGACTTACCTACTGAAGAATTGCATGATCACTAGTGAACTCCTATTGAGTATCTGCATCTATGGCAAAAGATGGAGTCACATCCATGCATAAAAGTGATGGATGTACATCACTACAATCAGACTATGCTGATGCAAATGAGATTGCCTCATACCGAGGACTTACCATCAAATTTGCCTCATGCTGAGGGCTTACTACTGAATGTGGCTCGCGCTAAAGGCTTACCGATAAGTGTGCCTTATGATGAGTGCTTACCGAGAAGTGTGCCTCATACTGAGGGCTTACCAAGGAATGTGCATGATTAAAAACTGCAGGCTGATCCATGCTAACATCCAAAGTATCTGCATCAGCTGATCTTGCAAGGCCATACTGAGGGCTTACCAAGGAATGTGCATGATTAAAAACTGCAGGCTGATCCATGCTAACATCCAAAGTATCTGCATCTGCTGATCTTGCAAGGCCAATGAGGCTTGAGTTTGCATCATAGACTGGTACATACACTGTGGCAATAAATGTTCAAAGAAGGTTCCATTTCCACTCATGGATCTCTTCTAGAGTCATGGCTGGTGTATCATCAACTACGTGATGTAGATAAATCCATGCTGGAGGCGGCGGTCTGGTGCTCTGTGCAAGAGGCTTACCCAAGTACTGGCAAGAGTGTCAACCCATCAGAACATTGTATGAGAGCTACCACTGTGGGGCTTACGCTAAACTATCAAAACCAAGTCATGTGAGAACTGTGGTGTACCAATGATCAAGCCTGTAAAATGAAGATGACATAGTCAATGAAAATTACTATACGTGGGTGGCATATGTGCATGCAGGAAGAATGCAACACTTCTGAATTAGAGAGGGAGAACTCTGTCAAGTATCACACTAAGGTGCTGAAGTCCCAAATGCCAAGAGACTGAGCTGGTGTCAACATATGAATGTGTACGCCGATGATAGAATCAAAGAAATTGATGCCGATGGGAACTAATCGGGATCTCCTCTATGGCAATGCTAGTCTATAACTAGACTACACGTTGAATTGTCAAAGGCAAAATGAGTTTTAGTTCGTTCATTTTATGTGCTGGATGCACTATAGTGGATCAAGAGGTGGTTTTGATGATGGATAATTTATGATGATGACCTGTGGAAAAGTTATATGGCATATCTAAGATTCTCAACACGTAGAGTGCGAGATGGCGAGCAATTTTTGCTTTTTGGAGCGTTGCAATATTCCCTCTAGATCAAAAGATACATCCCCTAGAGACATAGGCCAAACTTTGATCCCCAGAAGGCCCAAAAATGATGTGGCCTGTGGTGAGGTGGCACTAAGGGTCACCTACGGAATGAAGAACAATGCCTGTGGAGAGGCAATCGTGCCTAGTAGAAGGCTGACATGCGGCATGCTGAAGTGGATGTTGACTAGGCACTGTCACTGCTAACATGGCACTAACTACTGACATGGTAGTTGATGTTGCAGAGGCATGATGACATGGCATTGCCATGTGGCATGCTTAGTTGGTAGTGTAAATGTGGCATGCCACCATGGCAGCTGGTTGTGATGACGCAGCAACGTGAGGTCCCACAAGATGTGGCGATGGCAAATTGTCTGCTCTGGTGGCATGGTAGGAGAGATCTGCCACGTGGTAGATAAGAGGTGCCATGTGGCATCATTGTGACTATGCCCTAGTCAGAGTCTTTAAAAGAATTGATGGAATCATCGGCCCATATTGAGTTGAGCTCGTGATTGAAGACTGATACCCATTGTGAGTAGCCCGTGGGCTTACTCTTGGAGCCTTTGTTCTTCTCAACCGTTTGGAAAAGCTTCGTGGCTGAGTGGAGAGGGTCGGCTGAGGAGCTCCTGTGGAGGCTTGAGACATTGAGGCTCTCTTTTGCTACATGAAGTCACAGCCTTTGCTGTAGTCTAAGTTGTATAAGCCGGCTCACTATATGTTGAGGAATTGGAGCTTGATTGCACAAGGATGGAAGAAGAGCAAAGATTCTCTAAGTTGCAACTGAGGTGAGGCAAAAACCAAAACCAGAGAACTCAAGAATACTTCTCTCACAGAACCTTACAAGGAACCTTCACCATCTCTCTCATCTCAAAACACACAGAGACAAATGGTCATATCTCAAGCTCCAGGAAGCAGATTCCTGAGATTTCTAAACCAAAATGGAGAGGAGAATGAGCTCTACAATGAGAGCTAGAGATGGTATGGAGATGCCTCAAGGAGAGGGCTTGTGTCTTGATGGAAGCAGGGGCTTAATCCCTTGATGAACGAAGTGTTTTCACTTTCTCTGACAGAAATATCTCTAAATGGAAGATGCGTCACGGAAGGAGGGCTCGACATTCATGAAGGGAGTGAGAGCACCTGGTGCACTGATACCATGATAACGGAAGTGAGAGAGAGAGAGAGAGAGAGAGAGGAGTGTGCACGATATAGCTACTTGTACACTAAGTGTATTGAACATGAACATGAAGATATATATGTGAACCCCTTAGGGTTTTCCCCTATATATATGGTGTAATTTACACCATCCTTAACAGGAGGGAAGGTGGAGGTTAATGAAATGGTTCCCGTAGTCCATTAATTAAGTTTCGTCATTCATAATATCATTCATGAAAATCCATCAAATGCTTATGTCATAAGAAATGAACCAAAGCGTTGATACTATCAATTCCAACCCCAATCGAACATCATTTGGTAACATGCAAATATAAGTCCAAGCTTGAACCCATGTTGACGTATGGTTGAAAAAAGAAACGGTCACATTAAAAAAACCTGATTGAAGCGTGACCCATAATGCCTCCTATGATTTGAAGCACAAATGATAGTAAGAATTCTACTAGTAAGACCTTAGCTCATTCCAGGAGATGAGAGCACTATCCACTTTAAAGCAGAGCTTGTGGAAAAAATTAATCGAATCAACACAAAGCTATGGCTATGGTAATACGAAGCAAAGGGAAATCCTGAAAAGTCACAATAGGCTCAATCCATATCAATGGAGGCCATTAGCTATGCTTAACATGATCTATAAGATAGTGGCAAAGTTGCTAGCAAATAAAATCAAGTTCATTCTAGGAAGAGTGATTCACCCGAACTAATATGGATTCATAACAAGAAGCACCCAGGATGCAGTGCGCGAAGCCTTGTGGGCGATAGATTATGCAATGGTACAAAACAAAAAGTATAATATGCTTAATATGGACCTTGAGAAGACATACGATAGAACGAGTTGGGAGTTTATTCTGTGAACAATGGAGGCCCTCAAATTTGCTGAGATTTCTGTAGGTTGACCAAAATGCTCTTCGCCAAAGCTTGGGCTGCAGTTTCCATCATTACTTGGCCAGCACTAGGACGATTTTCAGAAATCTCAAATCCTAGGCAGCCAAGTGGCTTCAAAGGAACCGTGAGATGTAGGAAGCCTTTAATAGATGTGCTTTTCTTAATTTGTTGTTTGCCATTAAAATAGCCTCCCCCTCTGCCCATAGATTTCTGCAACGTGCATGTGGTATCATCGCTTCCCAGGTACTTTGTTGTTTTTTATTGCTTTCCACATCTGTTCCGTTATATCTGTTACTCTGGTGATGCCCTCCTCCTCGTCTCCCCTAACTCTGTCCAATTCATTACAGGCTGCCAGATTCAAAAGGGAAATCGGCGTGATTGCAACTAGAGCTACTGCTTCTTCTTGAGGGTAAGCTCCTCAAATCTGTTCCGATTTGATTCATGAACATTGTCTGCACGAATTTATCGTCCTCTCTATGCTTCTCGGGTCAGCATATGGATTCTGAAATCCCAACGCACCAAGGATCACGCAACGGAATCTCTTACTAAGGATGCGGAAACTTTACAGCTTGCGTAGAAGCCTAACACGGTTTCGGCTGCGCTTTGCAAATGAAGACAAAGGATCTCCAACAGACGTAAGGGGCAAAGAGGGATTGTAAAGCGACTCACTATGAAATCTGGTACTGTTGCTCCCGAATGTTTTGGTGCTGTTCGTTCGTCTCCTTTCGTTTATAAGGGGATTCAATCGGTCTAGATTCAGAAGCTGGAATTTGGCCTCTACCAGCCATTACTTCGTTAAGACCATGAATGCGAGCGATCCCATCTCCGACTTGGAGTACGGTGCCGGTATTGACAACCTCTACTTCTGGAACATATCCCTCAATTTGTTTGCGAATAATACTGCTAATTTCACCGGGTCGAATACGGAAGCTAATACGGAAGCTAATCAGCTGCGTTTTCCATGGCCCGGAATAGGCCAATGTGATAACAAATGCTTTAGCTTAACCCATTGATGGCAGAGGCCAAATTCCAGCATGCGCAAATGCAATTCGCCATCTAAACGACTATTCGAACTCTCCGGAGCTCTTTCTGAGGCAAGGCGAGAGACTTGCTGCCGAACCTGTTCAATTGCCCGTTGTTTTTCAAAACGAATAGTATAATTTTTACTATCCTCCAATCTTTTTGGATCTTCATCAGCCGCATCAACGAGATCCCGCTTCTCCCCCTCCAATTTGCGTGAGTCCATTCACGCGGATCTCATCCGCTTTCACTTTTGCTTGTTGCAAACGAGTCCGAGCCTGCTTGAGTTTTTCGGTAGCCTCTTTATAACGTTCCTCCGCGTCACGAATAGTACTCAAGATTGTTCCCTTACAATTCTCCAGTAGATTGGTCAATGAAAGTAGATTATATATCTCCGGTTCCCAGAGATCTGTGGTCCCTTCCCAAACCGAACATGGATCTTTCGATTCATTCGGCTTTCCCGCCCGTACCTCTCGATAGGATAAGAAAATCCAATATCTTCACGGACCTGCCATCCCTATGAATGTAGTCCACAGGTGGAAATCAAATTGCTGAAACTTGAAAATCATCGAGGGCTCTTCTGGACGATACTCCTCCTACCAGCGAAGTCGTTTCCTCTGAGGAGAGCGACCAACAACGTACACACGAGCCACTTCCTTCCAATTGATTTTGGGTAATGCAGCTCTTTCATGAAGCCATTGCTGGACTACTTGGCATCCATTGGGTCTGTTCTCATGATCAACGCTTACCCTTACCTGGCGTACACTGCTGATCCAGCCACATTGCCCCTGGACTACGCTCTTTTTGAGTTCAAATCGCTTGTGGTTGATCCCAATACAAACTTGCAATATACTAGTCTTTTTGGTGCACAGTTGGATGCCCTCTACTTTGCCATGGAAGGGAGTGGGCACCTGGAACTGAGTGTGATCGTTAGTGAGACTGCCTGGCCCACAAAGGGTGATGCCAATGAACCAGGTGCAAGGGGATACATGGCCCACAAAGGGTGATGCCAATGAACCAGGTGCAAGGGGCTTAAATCCTCCATTCTCATTTTTAAGCCCTCTTCAGAATTGTCCAAGGGGATACATGGGCGACTCGGGCTTTCGAGCGCATCGCCGGGCACTGCACCGGAGCCCGTGGAACTAATCTGGATCCTGATCCACGAAAGTCCGGCGAGTATCAACTTATTATGATCTGTGTCAAACATGAACGGAAGATGCCATGGCCGCTCATCAATTATTGATGGGTGTATACTAATAAAGTAGCTACATGTGATCACTCGACTATCCAAGAACCAATTATGCATGCATAGCATGACTGACAGAGAGAGGATTTGCAAGAACGTCGAGTCGTGTAAATTGTTGTCCTAAGCTCCATAGGTCGTCGCAAAGACACATGTCGCAGCTTTTTCTTACATGTCCTTTATTTTGTTATGTACTGAAACTTGTCCTTGAAATTTTTTACTCTATCCAATCGCTCCCGTCCATTGGAATTGTTCGATCGCTTTCGTCTCGCGGATGAGCTTCAGAAAAACCACAAACAAATTTTTTTTTTTTTCTCAGATTCCTATTGCGAGATGTACTTCATCTCAATGAATTAATATTGACTAATCATGATTGTTTTTCAGATTCCAACATTCCAACAAAGAAATAGGTGACTTCTCCTCGAGTTGTTGACGTCACAAAGGATACTCCACGTAAGTAGCATGTACGGTCATTTCAATTCTGAAACATATCTGCGCCATTTGTTGCTATGGTCCGCATTAATGCGCTACACCTCCAACACTGGAGGTGACTATTCGAAACGGGGGGATGGCACGTTCCCCTATGATATAAAATTTTTGGAGAGACATGTGCCGGCTCTCCACCATACATTACGTATGGTTTTTTTTTTTTTACTCCTCATCTTGAGCACGCACACTTCTTCGCACATTCTGTTTCCGCAAGGGAACATTACATTTGCTTGGTTCGACCAACATACTAATCATGTCTGCAACACTTTTGTTTTCGAGATGTTTGCAGCCTCCAAACGAGTCTCTTCTCCTAAAGGTACGCACAACAAAATGTATTTGCTTGATTCAATTTATTTTATCAATTCTTTCACCTTCTAAGGATAGAGGTTCAGTCCATTTTGTTTTTCCTGTTGCATTTAGACAAAACCACGTGAGTGAAATTGTAGCATGCTTGATTCAATTTATTTTATCAATTCTTTCACCTTCTAAAGATAGATGTTCAGTCCATTTTGTTTTTCCTGTTGCGTTTAGACAAAACCACGTGAGTGAAATTGTAGCAAAGTTTCGGATGGTTTTTATTATTAATCCATGTAGGTGTTTAAACCCGAACATAAGACATCGATTCATGTCACGATGTAGAAATGACCACCGGAAACTCCTTCGAACATGACCATTCGTCTACACTCAGAGCAGCCAGAGATCGAGCTATTCAACTTGATATAACATCAAGAAAGATGTCCTTGAGGCCAGCTACGTCATCGTGGTTGACCATCGCAGATAGATACAAGCAATGGGTTAGTAATTGCGCGGCTATTTTCTCTAGCCTTCAAATCTGCAGTGTCTGTGGCATAACCACGCTAGTGTCTGCAAACCAAAGGATCGTTTCTTCGCAAGGCATAGGGATCTCAAGCCACACCGCCGCACTCGGAAACATGATACTTTTGGATGCCTGCGAGAATATGGGCATGCAAGTGACTTACTGGAAATGCCAAAGCTGCACACGAGATGCCCAACGGAGCAGATACATTGTGCGGCTGATGCCACAGTACTCTCGGCAGTTGCTTAAAACAAACCACCTCCACACGCAACTGCTAAGCATCATAGATGTATCCATTTCAGTTACCACGACTGCAAATGCGATTGCTCGTGGCACACTCGATCGAAGGTCACTTCTAGACAATCCTCTGATATCTTGGCGAAACGTCCCACTAAGCTCGGCTCAAGAAATCGTGACGAACGAGCTGTCAGGTGTGCTCGCATACAACATCGAGAACAATCCAATATTGCGCAAGTACAATTCTTTAGCAGAGCGTGCGGACATCAAGATGGGTATGTGCATCTTGAGTCCTCAAACCATTGCAGGTATCTTGGAACTACACGATGAGACAGCTCCCTTCGAGTTAATGTCAATAGCGGAATCTCAGCCTGAGCTCCTGCTTTTGCAAAACATGGTGGACCCCGCGAACCGTCGCGCCTTTGATGCAAGGGACAAGCATGAGTTTGCCTCCATACAGCTACGGGGTACAGAAATGCTTTCAGAGAGGGTCGCTTTATTCCACGTCGACGGAGTAGCAGCAGCTGGCAGTGCGTGCGTTGACATAACCATGGAGTCAGCAGTGTTCCCATTCCTGTTCCCTTTCGGACGGGGCTACTATGATGGCTGCATACAGTTCAGCAACTATGTGAAAATGAGAATATGCACCTTATTCTCTATCTACACGCTCTACAAGCCGTACCTGTTGATCATGTTCCAGTTAAAACAGGCAGTGATGATTGCCAATTCAAGCAACTCTACATGCTTGCAACGAGACATCGACCAATATAGGAAAGCCAACCCTGCCACGACCGATGAAGACGCAATGAGACACGTGCTTCGCTACAGCATGCCATCAACAATGCCGGGGTCCCCATCGTGGCATCGACGGCAACTGAAGGACCTCATAACGATGGTCGATGCTTGGGGCCTCCCAGATTTCTTTCTGACATTCACTGCAGACGAGGTCACCGATACACGGTGGCAAGAAATTAATGTGATCGAGAGCATCGCAACGCATTATAATGCGCAATTCACTTGGAAGGACTGTCCTGTTGAATGCGTGGCACTTTTCCACGCACGCTTCCACATGTTCATGCGCAAGCATTTGCTTTCATCCGACGGTCTGCTTGGCCGAATACAACACCATGTCGTTCGTTATGAGATACAAAACAGGGGCTCCCTACACGCCCATGTCATATTGTGGGTCCACCATGATGATCGTCGGCGAATTGCAAATGAGATTGCAGCTTACGTCCCCAGGGACGAGTCCCTGGATCCTCGAAACACAAGGCTGCGAGAACTAGTTCTCAGAAAGCAATCGCACGTATGCAGGAAAGCGTGCTATGTCGGACCGTCACACCACAGTTGCAAGCACGGCTTCCCTTTCGCAACACAGCCAGAATATGAACCCATCCTCGACCCTCTGACGCAACGTTGGTTGTATTACCGGCCGGGACATGCGCACCGAAACGTCGTCCCCTACCACCCTTCCGTGTTACTGTTGTGGGGTGCGCACATGAACATACAGCGGGTGACAAACTCTTCAATCTCTCACTACCTCCTCAAGTACGCGATGAAATCTGAACCAATGGGCAAACTGAACATCCGTTCAGAAGACGCCTCACGTTTGGGATTGCAACATCTCGACGAAGTAAAGCTGAAACTCATCGCCGCGAGCCTCCTATCAAAACCAACCTCTCCAACAGAGGCCGCGCTAAACTGCATGCAGATACCAATAATCACAAGGAGCGAGACCGTTCACTATGTCGACTCCTCGCCACCATCTCTAAGACAACGCATCGTCTCGCGAAACAACAACGTCACCCTGCACCCGGTCGACATATACTGCGGGAGACCGAGCGTCATCGAGGAGAGCACGTTCTACGATTACCATAGGCAATATGTGATACGAAAGCCCAAGGAAACGCAACGTGGAACGGTCGGTCTTGACCTCTTCGGCAACAGGATCGCAAAATGTGAGCGAGTAGTCAGATTCACTGACTACCACCCTGGACATCAACCAGAGGGGTACTTTTACAACGTGCTCTTGCGAAAACTCAGCTTCAGGAATGAAACGGAGCTCATATCACCTGCCAACACAGCTGGATCCTACTTTGTCGAATGCCAAATGCGCGGCCTCATATTGAGCAACGAGGACCTCGAGATGTATGTGACCGAATACACGCAAAGGAACTTGCTAGCGACTGACCACACGGACCAGTTGATCAATATGATATTGCAAAAGGTTGCGATCATCCGAGACTGCCCGATGGAAGCGCCTAACATCGACCAGCAAACCGTCGAAGGGCCAACACGCGCGAGGATGTTGCAAAAAATGGCCGAGTTTCGCACCGTCGCCAATGCCGCATTGACAGTAGAACAACAAAGAGTCTTCGAAAGCTTGGCTTCAACAAGCTCGGGGCTACACGTTGTCTGTGGAACACCAGGTAGCGGCAAAAGCTTCTTGATACGATACTATGTTTCGCATCTGGTAGCGCAAAACAAAACGGCAATACTCTGTGCATCAACAGGGGCGGCTGCAACGCGGCTGAGCGGGATTGCAACCACTGTACACTACCAATTCAAGATCCCTGTGCGCAGCAGTCAATACCCACTGAACATCCATGAGACGGATGAACGACACCTCGCAATCAAGGAAGCCAACGCGATCATCATTGACGAGATGTCCATGCTAACAAGGATGACTTTCGATCTCGTGGTAAGACAAATCGTCAATGTCACGAATGGCACATTGCATGAGCCATTCAAACACAAAATGCTGATAATTTTTGGAGACCTGGCACAATTACCGCCAGTCTGCAAACACCGCGAGGATCTCTGCGAGCCGTGCCACATCACGTCCTCCGCGCACTGGCCTGCAGCGAAAATGTACCACATGCAATTCTCGGTGCGACATGCACGAGACATGCCGTTCCTGGCATTCTTGCATACCATAAGACTCAGGACGCCCACAACTGACGAGATTTCCGATTGTTTGGGACAGTGCATTGTCGACAAGGAAGGTGCATGCCACTTCATCGATGCCGAAACAACCATCATTTGCACACACAGAGTCGATGTCGCTACCTTCAACGATGAGCTTCTGGAGAAATTCAACACTCCCGAGACGATTGTGCATGTTCAAATACACAGTAACGCCGCGAGCGAACCAGCTCTCAAAGAATGGTTGGAGGACAAAAGCTTCAACGAGATAGGAAAAATTTGCGTGGGGGCGAAGGCAATGATAACGGAAAACATCGACCTCGCAATAGGTGCCGCAAATGGAGCAATGTGCAAAATCAAGAGCATCAATGCAACTAGCAGGGGAGAAATCAACGGTATCACTGTCGTCGTGGACACAACAGCGGCCGTGCTCACATTACGACGCTCGAAGCATCAGCGAAAGGCAATAAATGGAAAATGGTTCCACAAGTCCACATTTCCACTGACCCTAGCATACGCTATCACGGGACACAAATCCCAAGGCGCAACCATATCCAACAAAGCGCTGCTCATATTCCGAGGAGTGTTTGCCCCTGGCCTGGCATACGTGATGTTGTCCAGAGTGACTGAGAGAACGAGGCTGCGCATACTACATTGCCCACATCCAGACATATTTAGACCAATTCCACGAGAGTTCTCACAGCCGACAACACAACCACGCGCATAAAGGTATTCACTACCAGAGATTGAAAAAGGCAGAGGCAAGTCATGAATATGTTGCGTCAAACATGCGTGCAAGGAAAATGGTTTTAATATCTTGTCTGTTGTCGAGAACAGGTGCAGAGAATCATAAAGCTCGGGACATTGCAGCATAAGACATGGACGCAGACAAGGTAAATTCCACCAGCGTGAAAGAATCTTTTTTTCTTGAAGATTTAAAAAGACGGCTCATTTGAAAAGACGGTGTAATAAGTCGTGCCTGCAAGCAGCTATTTGCGCTATACAAAAGCAACGCGAAGGCAACAAAACCTCCAGCAGCAAAGAGGAGGTTCTTCCTAACCACAAAGCAATTCCGGCTAGCAAACAATGCAGGAGAACGTCCGGGAGCTTACATCAACGGCTTCAACACGTATGCAGAACTACGCGACTTCATTGACAACTGCAATAGGCGTTTGCCAGCTAAAAGAGAGCCGGGAGGCTTGAGATTCGCAAATGGTGCGTAATGCTTCCGAAAATTTAAAAAAAACACAACAATTGAGAAAAAGAATTAACGAGTTGCAAGAACAACAAAACTCATCATCGATTGCACTTCTCCTGCAGGACTCCTCAAAGAGATCCTTGTCGAGCTTGACATTGAGTTCGATGAGACCGATAGGATGATGGAAAGTTTGGAGGGGCAGAAGCTACTAGACACGAAGACGAAAGGGATCACAGCGTATGCGTGCGAGCTGCTGCATTACGGGTACAACGTATCCTTGGAGTTGCTGAGGGACACGACGCGCGATCAAGCAACAGCTATACTCGAACAATTCATGGAACAATTTGGAGGGACGCACGACGCGACGCACCCGGTGACGACAATGGAGAAGCTAACGTATATTTTCGACAGGGACTTATACGAGGAGCGTTTCGGGATTGGAAACGATCCTTTCACGGCAACAGAGAAAAACCAGGGCAAGTAAATAAATGCATTCTATTATGGACGTCAAATGAAAAAAAAAGACCGAAAACCTCGATGACTAACGTAATTGTCAATGTTTTCGCAGGTACGACATTGAAAGACGCGAGCCTCGAGATGAAGGAGGAGCCTCCACTGAAGCGCCCGCGCAAGGGAATCGCGCGAGCCTCGTCGTCTACTGCATCACGTGCAAGCCCAACAACAGAAAGTACATAGGGAGCACGACGGACCTGCCGCAGAGGATCAAACAGCACAATAAAAAACCACCGGCGAAAATGAAAGAGGACTTGCAACGTTACAAGCCCTTTGAAGAAAATTTCGAAATCAAAGTTTTGGAAACAACAGACACCGTAGACAAAGCACGAACTTTAGAGCAGTACTACATAAGGAGCCACAACACAGTAGGTCCATTAGGTTACAACACGCTCGAGGGCCATCCGGCCAGAGCGCGGAAGTACTATTTCCTAAAGCGTAGGAACATAATTTGACCCAAAAAATATACATTTGTGCCTTCGAAAAAAGGGATCCAATGAAGTTGCAAATGGTCTTGGAACTTTTGTCATACATGCAATGCAGCTTTGGGTTTGGGTTTTTCCTGTCACACTTGCATGCTTCTGGCTCAATTTCGTTTAGATTTATTATTTATACATTTCTGAAATACATCTCCTCGTCGTTCGCTCGAAGTGGAATGACAATAGATTTGCTTACAATGCAAAGAATAGGAATTTGTCTTTCTCCGAACAACATCTCTAAAAAAGGTTACATGCAATTGAACAAGATAGCAAAAAACAAGATAGCCCAGCTGGACAAGCACTCTAGTTGGTTACCACTATCAAAGTTTTGCCTTGCAAAGGTTGGTGCGCCAAGGATGTCCCTTAGACCTACTCCTTTTTGCAGTAGTCACTCACTTGCTTCTTAGTCAAATGGA
This sequence comes from Dipteris shenzhenensis, assembly GCF_047967505.1. Taxonomy (NCBI): domain Eukaryota; kingdom Viridiplantae; phylum Streptophyta; class Polypodiopsida; order Gleicheniales; family Dipteridaceae; genus Dipteris; species Dipteris shenzhenensis. The sequence goes on along the minus strand of NC_141605.1, from coordinate 48,209,088 downwards.
CTGACACTTGGATAGTAGTCACATCAAAGGGCTAAGTCTGTGGGGTAATTCAAACTACTCACTCAGTTCTGTACTGATGACAACACGAGTTTCATTGAGGGATCGAAGGAAAATAGGTTCTTGGGAATCTTCAACAAGTTTGAAGAGCTTTCGGATTCGAGAGTGATTAATGAAAAAATAGAGGCTCTTTGGCTAGCATGGGACACTAGACCAATGTAGACGAACAAGTTTCAATCTAAGTGGATAATGATTGGTCAAATCATGAGATATGTTGGCTACTTGCTTGGCATTGGGATTTCCCTTAAAAACAAATTTGAGTGGACTTTCCAAAAAATCAGTGGGAAAATAGTCATTGGGAAGATAACTGTGGCGAAGCATGTATTGGAATTGTTAGTGATTTATGTACTTTCAATCCTGCATTTTTCATATAAGTGTTTAAAGAAAGTGCATAAATGTATCTCTAATTTCATTTTGCAAGAAAGGTGGCACGCCTTCAAGTGGGACCTGATGGTCACTGCAAAAGAAGCAAGAGGGATCAACATGAACGCCCCTAAAGGGATTCACTACCCTTGGCAAGATATAGTTTTAATAGACTGTTCTGTCAAGGTTCCGCAATCAAAACTAGCTACGATGATCCAAAATTGGAAAATTAAGGTGAGGGGATGTGGATGAGGAGGCTTGAAATCACTTTACGGAGATGCTTCGCTAGGTAGGTCACTATGGCTCTCAAAGTGGGCCCTTTCCCAAGATCCTACCATTAAACGAAAGTCACCCACGAATATTTCTTAGAGGACTAGCAATATACTAACAGCATTACCGCCCCTAAAGTTATTCACTATATTTACTACCCTTGGCAAGATATAGTTCTAATAGACTACTTTGTCAAGATCCCATAGTCAAAACTATTGGCTAGGACGATCCATATCTGAAAAATTAAGGTGAGGGGATGTGAATGGGGAGGCCTAAGATCGCTTTATGGAGAAGCTTCGCTAGGTAGGTCATTGTGGCTCTCGGAGTGGGCCTTTTCGAGAGGTCCTACTATCATAGTACTATGGTCGTAAGTCATCCACAAATGGCTCCACACCTATTGTTCAAAGGATTGGCAATGTAGTGACATATTTGATGTTTCTAGAAACAATTGGGACAAATAACTAAGGAGTTTGGGATGAGTCAATCTAAAATAGACTTGATGAGGGAAATAATGAAAAAAATCAAACAAGACTATCCAACCAATCATGTATTCAAAGAAGAAGCAATGTACAAAGGTTTCTTTTCATCTAGTGAAAAACCCTTATCCAAGGTCTTTCTTTGAGATCTTAGGGAAGATCTCGATGGGGCAACAACTACACTAGCAAGTAATCCATGGAAGATCCATGCTCCATTAGACAAGGTATCCATCTGGCCCTCAAGACTAGAGAGAGTGTGAAGGCAACTCCTTCCTTTGAACTGAAATTCATACTTTGGCGAGTGACGTAAGGGAAGAATTGCCAAGTAGAATCCAAGGTCTCTCCTTCTTATCCACTATGCAACAAAACCAAGGAAACATATTTACACTTGCTCTTGGGAGTGCCCGCTCTTAAAAGACTTATGGAGAGCAATTTAAAAGACCCTCAAGAACCTTCATGTTGCGCTTAAGATGAGGTGGAAAATTGTACTACTTCGATAGAGGTAATGCAAACCTGACTCGTTTCTCTTTGGAATTGAAACTTCAAGAACTAGGTAGCTTTTCAAAGATACGATGCCGTTGGAGAGTGCACTCTTGGGGATTAAGACGAATATTGCTTTTTTGAAACAAAGAAATGAAGCTTCTGTCATGAAAGGTGCCATTTTTCTTTTTATTAAGAATTTATATTTCCCTTCTAATAAAATTTTGCCAAATTTTATCCCAAAAAAACATTTAAAAACTCCTAGAAGTAGAACTTGTCCTAGTATAAATAAATTAAGCCACATATACATATATACCATAACACAATAAACTCCTCCCTCTCTCTCTCTCTCTCTGTCACACATATATACCCTAGAGAAACGATGCCGTTGGAGAGTGCACTCTTGGGGATTAAGAAGAATATTGCTTTTTTGAAACAAAGAAATGAAGCTTCTGTCATGAAAGGTGCCATTTTCCTTTTTATTAAGAATTTATATTTCCCTTCTAATAAAATTTTGCCAAATTTTATCCAAAAAAAACATTTAAAAACTCCTAGAAGTAGAACTTGTCCTAGTATAAATAAATTAAGCCACATATACATATATACCATAACACAATAAACTCCTCCCTCTCTCTCTCTCCCTCACACACACTCACACACATAATTGGCATTAAAGCCAAGAAAGCTAGGTAATTCATTAGTAAAAATATACGCAACTGTCCTTCCATGTGGCGCATACCAAATCAGTTGGGCACCAAATCTTGCGTGGATATACGTCTACAAGCAGAAATTCCAAACTACACAAACCTTGTGAGTTCTAACGGCAAAAAAGTTCAAGGATCTCTCAGGAAAGCCACTTGGGCACAGAGATGTTGCACCCACAAGCAGCCATCGCAATTTTGAGGGAACGAAGGGAACAAAGGCTAGCACTAGCAAGTTCTCCAGAAAGCAGGGCATTCACCTATATTTAGGTTATTAACTATTCTATTCAAAGAGAAGTTTCAAACTTAAAAGCATGGCAACTTAAAAGCATATCCCCCTGCCATTTCAGCAGCCCAATATGAGGGTTATGTTTAGGGTGCTTTTGAGACAGGGCCGCGACATGTTCAGTACATAAGCAAATCCCAACAAGCGTTCTGGCATACAAAAGTGCCATACACCAGCTGAGAATAGTAAGCAATGGAATTTCAGCCAATTAACAAGCAGATACTCTAAACCACAAAACCTTGTGAGTTCAGACAACAAACAAGATGTTGCAACATGTTCGAGGCTCTCGCAGAAAAGCTGCTGAGCACGGAGATGTTGCACCATTGTGTAGCCCCCCTTCAACACAAGGCAGCCATAGTACATGTAGGCTAGCTTGTTCTGCCGGTAGCAGGGCATTCAGCAAGTTAATAACTACTGTATTCCAACTAAAAGAAGCAACATTCAGCAGGCCACTATGAGGATTATGTTAGGGTGCTTCTTTTGAGACAACAAGGCAGTGACATGTTCAGCAGTACATTAGTAAGTAAACCCCAACAAGCATACTGGCATACAAAAGTGCCATACACCAGCTGTGAAGTAGCAATGGAATTTCAGCCAATTAACAAGCAGATACTCTTAACCACAAAACCTTGTGAGTTCAGACAACAAAATGTTGCAACGCGTTCGAGGCTCTCACAGAAAAGCTGCTGAGCACGGAGATGTACCACCATTGTGTAGCCCCCCTTCAACACAAGGCAGCCATAGTGCTAAACCATACAACCTTGTGAGTTCAAACAACAAACAATATGTTAGGGTGCTTCTTTTGAGACAACAAGGCAGTGACATGTTCAGCAGTACATTAGTAAGTAAACCCCAACAAGCATACTGGCATACAAAAGTGCCATACACCAGCTGTGAAGTAGCAATGGAATTTCAGCCAATTAACAAGCAGATACTCTTAACCACAAAACCTTGTGAGTTCAGACAACAAAATGTTGCAACGCGTTCAAGGCTCTCACAGAAAAGCTGCTGAGCACGGAGATGTACCACCATTGTGTAGCCCCCCTTCAACACAAGGCAGCCATAGTGCTAAACCATACAACCTTGTGAGTTCAAACAACAAACAATATGTTACAAATCTTCAAGACAAAGCTGCTGAGCACAGATTCGTTGCACCATTGTGTAGCCCTGGCTCATCACAAGCAGCCATTGCACATTTGAGACACCTAGTAGACCTTATGCCTATATAAGTGTGAGCCTCAACCCATTTGGGGCATTCTTCGGAGTGGGGCCTATCATTTGGATTTTGAGTTTCTTCTTACCAATCCATATGGCAATCATAGAAGAACCCCAATCCTACTTCACTCTGGCAGTCTAAACCAATGGTGAATAAGTTGCAACAACTAAAGAATGTGATATCATACCCATTCCAACTTTGAATAGCTAATCAACAAACTGTGGAGCCTTTGGGTATGCTTTTTGATTTTTTTTTATGATGGCAATCATTACACAATGAGTTTGTTGGTTATTCGCATGGAGGAGAATGCATATCCTCTATTGCTTAGAAGATCTTGGTTATTCTAACCACTGTAGTTGACCTAAGCGAAACAAAGCAGTAACTTAAATGCAAATTCCCCCATCATATTCCTGCAGGCAAACATGAGGATTCCGGTTCAGCCAAAGCAGGCTTGCATCCAAATACCAACACGGTACACCATATTCAAAGCCATGCCTTTTGTACCAGACCCTAAACCCCAATAAGTGTTCTAGCATACAAAGGTGTAGAGGTGCCATACTGCAGCTTCATGCATAATCACTGTTCAATGTTAAGTACCAGGAAATAATAATAAGCCGAGGAAATTCAGCCAATAAACATGCAGAAATTCTAAAAAACGCACAACCCTCAGAGTTCAAACAACAAACAAGCAGAAAAACTGCTGAGCACAGAGATATTGCACCATTGTATAGCCTACCACAATGAGCAGCCATTAAACATTTGAGCGTGCAATTTTTTGTTCTGTGGAAAGCAGGGCATTCAGCCACGTATGAGGTATTAACTACTGTACTCGACCGAAGAGGAACAAGGCAGTAACTTAAAACGCAAATTACCCTATCAAATTCCTGCAGGCCAACACAAGGATTCTATTCAGCTGAAGCAGGCTTTGCATCCAAATACCAACACACGGTGCACCATGTTCAAAGCCATGCCTGTCTGAGAAGACGGGGTGGATCCAATTACACCATATACACATCCACCTACCAAGAAAACAGTGCCTGGTTCAAGAAACGACAATTGTACATATCTCATTCATGTGTTTAGCTGGATGCAGACACATTCAGTAGGAAAAAAACCCACAAGAATGATTTCAACTAGAAAGTCTACTCAGATAGAGTTACAAGATTCATGACTACAAGCCAAGAGCTAGATACAAGCCAAGAGCTAGAGCCATAAAAAAGGACACAGGACCATTCAGAATATAAAAATGCATGAAACATCCTTGCTCCTAAATATTTGAGTAAAATAAGCAGATAAACAAAATGGACAATTAAACTTTCATAACTAAAACAAGGACACAGGACCATTCAGAATATAAAAATGCATGAAACATCCTTGCTCCTAAATATTTCAGTAAAATAAGCAGATAAACAAAATGGACAATTGAACTTTCAAAACTAAAACTCAAGTTATTGAGGAATCGGGATGCGGCACACAAAAAACTATCATTAAGTGTTGTCCACTAGCCAGCCAGTTATCTTTGACGACGCCGAGATTCTTTTGGACCCCTCCCAGGGTTACCCTGCAAGCCAGCAGTCGGGGCAGCCCCATAGCCACCATAGTCCATTCCATGAAGACCAGCATTAGCTAATGAGTACATCCTTCCTGGTGAACCTGGCTCATGTCTTCCACCATAGCTTGACAACATAGCAGTTCCAGAGTAGGCCATGCCAGACAAAGGAAGCCTGGCCCCACCTACTCCTCCAGTATCTCGTCCCTTGAATAGATTAGCCCGCAGCCTTGTCAGTACTTGGACTAAGGCATCTTGAACTACAGTTTGATCTCCCATGATCTGCCCATAAACAAGTTTTGTCAATATTTCCCCGCGGGGAAATATACTTGTAAGGAAAACTAAACCGTGCAAATTGATTTCCCTTCCAGACAGAGAAAGATTACTCTATTTATCGAGAGCATAGACGACAGTCGAACATACCTGCACGAGTTCATCATTCTCGCCTGCACATTTTGGAAGTTCTTCCTTGGGAGGGATACGAATATTGGCTCTTGTAAGTTTTCTCATTTCACTAATGATGTTACCACCCTTGCCCAGTAAACAACCAATCTGGTTAGATGGCACCAGCAACCGGGCAGTGAACGATTGGTTGTCTTGATCCTTTTCCATTTGCAAGTCCGCAAGACGCCCATGCACTTGCAAAGCTGCTCCAATGCCAGATGAAGTATATCCTTCAATGAACTAAGAAAATCCCACGGGAACAGTCAGTAAAGGCGCCACATGCAAATTAGCAGAAATACCCAACAAATTGTGCAGAAATATTGCATGCATTAGACATAAGTCAGTCTCTTGCAGGATTCTGACCTCAGTTGAAGTGATCTCAATCACACGTTCATCACAATCTGTCACTTGATCGCCAACTCTGATTCTTGCACCAGTTTCTTCTCGCATTTTTCGGATAACGTTACCAGCCTTTCCAATTATACTACCGATTCTTTCGTTGGGAACTAGAAGCCGAATAAGAAACTCATCTTCAATACCACCTTCAGTTCGACCAGCGTTAGCACCAGTGGCACCTAATGAAGGTTGCATCGGCACACCAGAACTGAGAGACCACGTATTTCCAAGACCCGTTCCACCATAACCCCCTCCACCATAATTTCCACCAAGTGAGGTAAGCGAATGTCCAAGCCCCATATCCAGTGATGTTGGAGCCAGCAAAGAGCCACCTTGAGATAAATAACTTCCCGAAGAATACAGACCACCTCCAGTGGGTATGGAGGCAACACTGGCGGGCCCTTGAGACAACATGGACCCTCCTTGGCCTTGGGTGCGTTCTCGAGGAGGGTTTTCATGCAAACGGGTTGAAATAGCGTTCAAGGCCTTCTTCACCAAAACAGGGTCACCAGATAGCTGCAACCCATAAGAACAAGCGTCGTATCACTGCTAACATAATGACATCAACGCGAATAAGCCGCCCATACAGCTATGTTCGTTAAGATATCAAGCAGAGCTAGTCAACAAGAACACCCTGAAGAAACTGAGAAGAAACCCCGTAACCACAAGAGGTTGCGGGGAATCAGTTTTAACGGAACCTTGCGGAAATAGAATGGCATTGCCCCCAAACGCACTCACCTGAACAAGCTCGTCTGTACTCGCCGCACAAGCCGGAAGCTGCTCCTTAGGCAAAATTCTGATTAGAGCACCTATTTCTTTTCTCATCTGCTCGATGATCTTCCCCCCCTTCCCAATCAGGCAACCAATCTGATTATTGGGAACCAAAAGCTTAGCTGTGACGGGATGTGGAGGTTCGTCGTCGTCCTCGTCAGAGGCACCGCCGTCGCCATCAACAATCCTAGCGTGCACTCTGAGCAAAGCCTCCTGGGCAGGACAGACGCTTTTCTCTGAGTCGCGATCTCTAGGCTTCGAAGTGGAGCAAATATATATCACTCGATCATCGGAGCCTGGAACAGGATCTTCGACTTTGATTTTCGATCTACACTCTTGCCTCAAAGCTTTGATGATAGATCCCCCTTTTCCTATGACACTTCCAATCTTCGTCCCAGGACATAAAATGCGATATTCCGTGTCAGCCGACCCAGGGGGAGCCAGCGCTGACTGTTCATTATTCGCAGTTGTCCTCCTTTTCTGCCTCCCGTTTCGTTCAAGGTCATCGTCCTCGTAGAGAGAATAAGGGCGTTTCGCAGTGGTACCATAATAAGCATCCATGATGAGAAGAGGGAGTACGGCAACCGGACTTCCACACGAGCTGAGGGCCTGACGGGAGATGTAATTGCGAGTTTTAAGTTAATCTCCTTACAACCTGAAAGAGGACAAGAAAGAGGACATGGAGGATTGGTTGAAATGGCCAAAAGGCAAAGCCAAGGAGTCTTAACTATAGAGCAAGCTCTTAAGAGGCAGGACAAAAGCAATGGAGGTCTGAAAGGTAAGCCATTTCGCTCATTCTGGGAACGGCAAGCTTCCATCGCTAGAATAGTGTTTTGAGGTTAAAACTTTGCTGCAAACCGCCTGCTCTGGCTAATTCTACTGATTTTGAAAAACTTCGAAGGAAAGATTGACAGAAAAAAAGGTTTACGGTTCACAACGAAGAGCAAGGGACTTTCACTAACGTTCAAACGACATTGGAGAAAACCAAAAAGGGAAGGAGGTGAGGCAACTAGGAGAGAAGGAATGGAAGGAAGGAGCTTGACGAGAAAAGTTAAGAAGGGAAGGCAAAGAGATGAAAGTTTGAGGGAGGGACCGTGAGAAAGAGCTGGCGATTCGTCTCCAAGCTGTGACGGGAGGATGCGGAAGAGGATCGAAGAAGGGGGAAGGGAAGGGGAGGAGCTATGGCTATGGCGGATTTGTAGAAAAAACGGAGGCCAAGAACCTCAGAAGCTGAAGAAGAGCAAATAAACACAACACTCAAGATGACTCTTCTTTATCTTTAGCCGTTGAGCCTCCCTAACCCTAACCCCATTTTTACAGGGGCGTCCTTGCCACCTGTCGCCACCTCCAGCCTCCACGTCCCCCCACGCCCCTTGCCCCCCCAAGTTACATTCCATTGCTAAAAATGACTAGATCTCCCTTCTCAAGTAAAGAAACATCAAAACACCCCTCTTCTTCTCATCCTCAAAAAATATCACCTCCCCACCTGGCAATCCTCACTTTTACCTTGCGCTCCTTTGCCCCCCAGCGCAACATGGCTGCCCTTGTTCGAATCCTCTGCTCTGCTCAGCGTAGGTCTTGCGGGGCAGCGTGCCACTCGATAGAATAATGGGCTGCCCTTGTTCGAACCTTTTGCTCAATTGAGTGTCGGTCCAAGGCAGTGTGCCCCTCCATAGGACAATGGGTGGGTGCATGGAAGAAAGAAAACAAGGTGAATAATAATAAATAATTCATAAGGACTGCTCGACATTCAAAATAGCGAAAAAGACGAATTGGTTGTGCAACATGGAAGAGAGGACAGAGACTAGAAGAGATGATGAATCGAAAGCTCAATGTGTGTGTGTGTGTGTGTGTGTGAGAGAGAGAGAGGGGGGGGGGGGGGGGGGAGAGAAAGTAGAGAAAAAGATGGGAGGGAAGAAAATAGCAAGTGGGGAGTGAATAAGCCCTAAGACCCTCTAAAAAAGAAGACCACACACAAATAACGCCAAATTTCTCTTTTGTGAAAACCCAAATCATAACCCCTCCAGAAGCCAAAAACTACAACTATGTCCAAAATGGCGAGATGGTCCCCTATTCGCAGATTCTGTCATGTAGAGTTTGAATCACATTGTAACCTATTTTGGTCTTGCAATAAGATTCAATTGTAGGTCTTTTCTTGGCTTGCCAAGAAACATATCTATCTCCCGTTCAAGTGGAAGGTTCTGTTGCTTGGGGACAAAGGCTCCCTTTATGATGCTCAGTATTGCCTATGGAATCTTGTCCATGCCCTTTTTCTATATTAAATTTAGAAAACCCGCAAAAATATAATATTTCGATGTGCTAAGATGCCCCTTAACTTCTTTCACAATGTACAAATGGGAAGTCCTACAAGCAACCCAATTTTATGTTCACAAAGTCCTTGCGCTTTAGGTGGTTTAGCTTGTATGCAATATTTCTTTATTTTCTAATAAGTTCTCTCTCTTCTCTTCTCACCCAAAAAAAAACTATGTTCAACATTAGGAAACTATTCTTCATCACTTTCTTGCTATTGTTGCCTCCTACTACCACAAGCCATGGGGCCTTCCAAAACTACACTCTAGATCAACCTCTAAGTGAACCTCCAAGCAACTACTCTAGGCCATTGCCACCTAGCACTCAATCATGATCCTCGTGCGGCTACTACACAACTTCGCCCCTTGCTTCACATGAATCAATCGGTTATTTCCGTGTCCATGTGCTTAAACAATTACACTGTACACTAGCTAGTATGGGATTCTCCATTCATAGGGAGGAAATTATGTGAAGAATTTCCACCAAGGCAAGTTGGACTAAGTGCCCTAAGTATGGGTGAGGGAATGACCCAATATGTCTCCCCTCACATTGAAAAATCTAAAATTCATATGAGTTAGTTGCCCATTGAATTCGCCGGCCAATTAAGCCTAAGGTTGGTTACACACCAAGCAGCGGACACCCAATTTTAAAAAAATGCACCAATCAATGGATTAATTTGAGAGTGGTGGACGGATCAAGCTTACGCACTAGGCAACAGACAATGTTGATTTTGAGAGAGCATTCAATGCACCCCCCGCCTTGTTTTCCTTTTTAACTGGGCAGGGGAGCTCTCATGCCCAACTCCATCCACAAGGGAGCTCCACCAATCAGCTTTGACTGCACAAGGGATTGCAGGGTACAGTCGTGGGATCCACCTCTCGGCAGTGTGTAACCAAGTGGTGGACGACTGCATTTCTCCCCCCGCCCACAAGCTAGGCACGCATGGCTTGGGCGGGGGGGGGGGGGGTGTAACCAACCTAAGTTATGAAGGCCTCCACGAAGGATGGGCCAAGGAGCCCCCCACTATCCTCCTACGTGCCGTTCTCCTTTCCCGATCTCTACTTCTCCTCTGCCCCTTTCAATCGCCTCAACCTTCCCCTCACCTTCCTCAGCTTGCCTCTCCCTTCCCCTTCCAAAGCAACTAGCCAGTGCTACCCTTCCTGCCTACCACTCCTTCTTCTCGACCTGGCTCCTTCCAACTCTACGTCACCTTCTTCTTGACCTAGCACCTTCCTGCTCTCCTCCTTCCTCAAACCCCCCCTTCTTATCTGCCCGATTTCCCTATTCCATCTTATTGCTCTTCACCGCCTTGGCTACCTGCACCTCCTCCCTGCACTGCCCCTCTCTCGTCCCTTCACCCAGCCCATCATGTCTGCAAAATACGAGGATAAGCCTACCAATTCCTCTTTACTAGTCTTCATCTGTCCGCGGTTCATCGACAATCATAGAATTTTCAGCTGTCCGCAGTTCATCAACAACCATAGAATCTTTAGATGTCTATGGTTCGTCAACAACCGGGTAAGCCCACCATGTCCTTTTTACTAGTCTTCCGCTCTTTGCGGTTCATCAACAACAATAGAATCTAGGTTTATATAATCGATGAGCACTCAGAGTCTTATGACATTTGCACTTTATGGCTCAAGAGTCCACAATCGAAGTGCCCCACCAGTAGTTAACTACAATGCGGTCTTTGAACTAGCACTTGATAAGGTAAGGTTTTAACGGTAGCTCACTTTCGTTGAACGTCACCCTGACATTGGCCGACAATTCCAACGTAGTCTGAAATGTGAGCTGTTGTTCCCTTGATCCTTACATGGGATTCAACCATGTAGTAAATGACTTCGTTGATGGGCAATGTTCGAGAGTGATGAGGCTGTCTAGATGAAACCAGCCTTGAGGGAGCATCGCTCCCCATAAGGTGAAAGTGTTTTGTGTGTCAAAGCATCCATGCCTTTGCACTGAGGGAGAGGAAAATGGAAGTAGGTGCTACAAGGAGACAAGGGACAGGCAAGCGCCCCATGTGGAGGGGGTAGGATGAGGAAAAGATAGAGGGGCGAGGGGGGACAACATTAGGTTAGTTAGGTGTTAGGTTAGGTTAGGTTTTCCAAGTTTGGTTAGAGTAGCTTATGTTAATTCAAATTGCTAATGTGAGCTTATAATAAGCTCATGTTAATGAGAATTTATCAAACGTAATGAGAATTGGGTTTTTGCCGTCTAAATTTCCTTTGCAGACAATAAAAAATCTTGGTGTTTTAATCATGGTGAAAGCATTAGTATTAAGAAAGTTGTGAATTCTAGAAGTATGTAGAGTACCTCCTTCAGCGTCCCATAAGAGAGTGAGATCTTGAAAAATAATTATATGACATATGTAGAGTACCTCCTTCAGTGATACATAACAGAGTGAGATCTCAAAAATGAATAGTATATAAGGAGTCTCGGTAGAGTGAAAACAAATGGATATTAACTCATAGAATAACAATTCTGTGGCTTGAGCAAGTTTTATCTCTTTAATTTTGAATTATGGAATCAATTTATTAGTAGATTTGTAGGGAGAGTCAAAATCGAGTTCTTCTTTCCAAATGTATACTTTAAGGACCCAAATATGAAATTCTTTTTATTTGATAAAATTTTATACAAGAGGAACCAAATTAAAACAAGGTCAACTTGTAGAGATTTGGTACAAGGCTTTCGAGAAGCAAGCAACGCAAAATTTGGAACGTAATCTAAACCCTACTTGTTTGCATCATGGGGTATGTGAGTTCGTCATTGGACAATGGACAACCTAAAGGGCCAAAATACATGAACAATGTCATCAACATAAGTAACAATGTGAGATCCATTACCCTTGCAAAAATGAAGGCATAGTGCTTTTCAGTGAAGTACAATTGGTGGCACTTGTTGGGAGTTGATGTACGTTGAGCAAGACATCGAATTGAATTATTTAATACATCTTATCTTTGGGATTGTTGCACCATGTTCTAGCATACTACAAAGTTGATGTATTTAGATACTAGGATGTACGATCTATCATTCTAAATTGGCCAAAGGAATGACAGCAATCATTGCCATAAGGTACAAGAGGGGTCCATCTTATGACAATTATTTGTGCTCAAAAAAAGAAAGGCAAAAGCAAACTATTGTTCTAAATTGAAACATGAATAAGGAATTGACCCGAAGAGTTCATCATTGGTGCTTTGGAAGCATGACAACATGATAGTGATACTTAGATAAATTAATACCATTGTGCGTAACGAATAGGCACATATGATAGAAAAAGCATCCATACGTGCCTGATTGGTGGCACTTGTTGGGAATTGATGTACGTTGAGCAAGACATCAAATTGAATTATTTAATACATCTTATCTTTGGGATTGTTGCACCATCTTCTAACATACTACAAAGTTGATGTATTTAGATACTAGGATGTATGATCTATCATTCTAAATTGGCCAAAGGAATGATAGCAATCATTGCCATAAGGTACAAGAGGGGTCCATCTTATGACAATTATTTGTGCTCCAAAAAAGAAAGGCAAAAGCAAACTATTGTTCTAAATTGAAACATGAATAAGGAATTCACCCAATGAGTTCATCATTGGTGCTTTGGAAGCATGACAACATGATAGTTGGTATTGCCCATTGCCTCAAGCTCTTTCAATCCATAGTACTACCTCGTGCTTATTTGGATTGTTTAGAAGATAATCACGGAGATGTAGGGACATTAAACATCCATCCACCTTATGAAGATAAATGTTGATAGCCTATTTCCTTTCTCCGTCTCCTCATTACAAAGACAAGAGTGCACAAGTGTGCACGGGCACTTGCCTCTTAGTATAGTGGTAAAGCAAACACTTTTGAATATTAAAGAGAAAGCAAACGATTTTTTAAGGGCGTTGGGTTGACAAATGCAACTTTTATAGGACGATCTCCATAAATGGCAATTTGAAACACATAAGTTAATTAAATTTAAAAAAAAAACAAGTGGAAATTCACAAAAGAGTTTGCAACTCTCTACTATAGCACTGCCTCTAAGGAGGCAGTGCTAATAAATGAGTTAAAAGTTTCGAAGTTGGGAGCCTATTCTTCATCAATCTTCTCTTTACAAAGATCCAATATGTCCACATATATGATACCCTTGTTTAATTTCAATGAAGACAAAAGTAATTTCAATGAAGGCAACCCATCGCTAAAGTTTCAAGATTTTCTCCCATCAAGACCATCAATTGGCTTGCCCGTGTCTCTCCTATATTTAAGATTTTTATTTCTTGTTAAAGGGTCACTTAATATTACATCTTATTTTTTTACATAAACATGCCAGATTTTATTATATAGAAAAATAGAGAAAATATTACAATATTTGGTCATCTATATAGGGCACACTGCCCATGACCTTCATGATATAGGTCAAAAACTTAAGCAAAAGAAACACTGAGATCTTTCAGGCATGAACCCCCAAGGGAGTCCTTCCTACCAACTACCTGCCCCACATCAACTTGCATCAATTTATCATACCAAACATAGCATTATCCCTAAAACCCACCCCTACCCCCACCTTAAAAAGTATCTCATTATGGACATTCCAGATATAAAAAAGGAGTAAAGCCCAAATGTGCTACCAAGATGGACGGTAAGCCCCAAGTATCTCCCAACACTACTAGCCTATAGTTGGTCCTTAGAGAGAACCTTAGCTCATTAGCTTCACTTTCCTTTTTGCACCAATTGTCACACGCTACACTCTTCTAGTTACTACACAAGCCCACAACAGATGCACACTATCCTCAATGCACCTCCCACATAGCACGTATAGGGTTTCAACTTTTACCACTCACCCATCTCACCATCGGTAGCAACCATTTACGCAAGACCTTGCATAAGAAGAAACTTGCTCTACTAGCAAGACAGCCCTTCAAATATTAAGTACCCTCTACCTCCAAAATTTCGAGGAACACCTCAACTTCCATTTTTCATTTAGCTTATCCCATAGTATCAAATCTTCCATATGAGACATGTACATTGCATGCATAGTAATCTTCCTTAAACCTGAAGCCCCTAGGCTCCATTGGTTCACTCTCCAAGTAGATGAAGAAATGCAATTCGGTGGCCAACCCTCAAGGACCTTACCCAAAACCGCATTAATTAATGCCACCATAATATTGCATCTTAAGTTCATTTTAGACTTGGATGACCTTTTCTTGTACAGATTTGCCTTCTACCAAGTGGCATATGTACACTTGAAGTAAGCCCACCAACAAAAAACAAAGATGAAAATATCAAGAAGCAAGAAAAGATTGTAGACCGTTTGCTCGAAACTGAGCCATCACTAAAATATTTGTCCACCCTACATCTCTCATTCATATACATTAAGTTTTTAATTTGTTGTTAAGGGGGTCAGTTAATCTTACATCTTTTGTCCATATACATTAAGTATTTAATTTCTTGTTAAGGGGGTCACTTAACTTCCATCTTGTGTCTACATTATTTCAAATTTTCATGGCCTTTCTCTAGTTGGATTCATGTTCTTCCAAGTGGCAAATGTACACTTGGAGCAAGAATAAACATCTCACTTGTCAATTGTGGAACCTCTTTATATTTGCATCTAAGATGAGGTAGATGACAAGGTTACCTTTCTGCCTCACAAGTGCTATCACCTCTTTATATTTGCATTTAAGATGAGGTAGATGGCAATGTTACCTTTCTGCCTCAAGTGCTATCACATCTAAATACGGCTACTCTTGGAGTACTCTTGCAACCTTGGCATGTTTTTGAATGTGATGGTATTTCAAACCATTATTAAGTTAGACTTAAGGTCAAGCCAAATGTTTGACAAGGGTAAAAACAAGATGTAATATAACCATCAAATCCAACCTTATACCATTAATACACATCCTTAGTAGTCAAGTCTCTCACTTCTTTACTTGAGTAGCATAGTAGAGACATTTGAAAGCATTTAAACCATTGATTGTCCATGATAGTGATGATGTAGACATTTTCACTTTAGCCCTGCTTTGTACTTTTTGATAAATGAATTGGCATGCTACTTCTATTACTGCTTGCAAAATCACTACCTCCTTAATGTATGGTTGTCTCGTCCACTTCTAAATGTTAGTGAGTACCTATGACTTCTTAGCCCATTCTACTTATTCTTGCTCATGTTAGCGTGGTGATGTTAGTAGGTGGCCACTATGTTGTTGTTTTTACTCCCAACTACTTTAACTTCTTATTTTGAGCCTTGCACCTACCCCTAGTGTGGAGTTGTCGTACTCAAACCTCAAGTGGTCAAGCTCCTTGGCCAACACAATGGCTTGGAGCTCGATCTTAGACTCTCTTCATTTAGCTCAGACATTACTAAATTTGGCCACCTTTATGGGGATCCACTATTGAGTGATATAATTCAAGACTATCACTACCCAACTGGCCTCTATTTTTAAACCAATCTAGAGCTCCTGCAAGTGAGCACACTCTTGGACAAGAAGAAAACATGTTTGAAGATCCTTGAAGGGGCCTTCATTTTAGGGGTCAGCTTGCATCTTTTCTTGTGGACTTGGTTCAACTTGTTGCTCGTCCAACTATTGGGGCACTAATTACAGCCCAAGAGGCATGAGGTCACTTCATGGTTGCTAGACTAGCTAGGGGTAGCCTTTGCATTCTTTCACGAGATGAATTTCTTGGGTTCTTGCATATCGACTTATTGTGTAGTCTCAACGGTGACTCAAATGTGTCATGGGATCTTGAAGGAATGGCCTCCACTCCAAGCTACTCCTTGTGAGAGGAATGCAAAGCACGAGCCATCCGCAAGTGTCACTCAAGCGGCTCTCGGATTGTTGCAATGTGTTTCCACGAGAGAAAGAGGGAAAGGGGGGAGGGGAGAAGAGAGGGAGAAGGAGAGGAGAAGAGGAGAATGAATGGGGATGGAGTGGCAAACACAAAGGCACTACAAAGGAAACAAGAGAACACCCAAAAACACTCTTGGAAGAGAAGAGGGAGCTTGTATTCCAAACTTGTGCATCCAACAATGAAGACCAAACTCAACCACTTGGCCTTTTATACATGTCACCTTTTGAAGGGAGCGCCAACCCTAATCTCTTTATATCACTCTCTCTTCTCATTCTTTTACCATCCTCTTAGGCCCATCTAGCTCTACGGACTTGTCACTATCCATCAAATCACATCACTAACCAGTGGTGGCATATTGTTAACCAATCAGTAACACTTATGTTCTTGCAGTGAAATCTGTGCCTTTTGTTACTACTGTTGTTGTTGTTGTTGTTCCTACACCAGCTTGCTTTCTAATGTTATGCTTTTCTAGATGCCAATAACTAATTTAGACATCTTCTCATGGTTGAGGGCTTTGCACTATGGTAGAGGAACCTGGCCAACTAGTTTCTATTGAAATAAACACCTATGGGCATCAATCTTGCAAATGGATTTAGCCATTTGCATATCCCTTTAGTGTTCTAGGAAGTTACAGAAGAACATTGATACTTTGATGAGCTTCCTTTACGCAAAAATGATTAGCTTTGCCACAAAGGCCCTTGAGTCATTGCTAGTACTTTTCTTTGGTCCAATTTTCTTAGACAAGAATCAAAATAGGGGTGCATTTATTGGCCCTCGAGTTAGAGGCCAACATGCAGACTTATCCAACACAGGTGCAAGAGTTGGTGGCACCCGTGATTGGCAATCAAGGGAAGCATCTCTTTTGTTAACTTCTAAATGGCAAGCGGTAGTGAGCTATGAACATTAGTTAACTTTTGAATATCAAGCACTAGCAAGAGGAAGCAGTGATCCCACATTTGAAGTAGAGGTAACCAAGAACTAAGGGCAGCAGACCAATGATAAGTAGCGGTCTAGCAATCTGAGTGCTCAGTTTAAGAAGCCGGTTCTATAGTATTCTTAGAAGAAGCATTGTAACAAGGAGAAGGAGAGAGCAAAGTGACATTGTGTAGTTCACGCTCTCTCACCTAGCTTGCTAGGATAGGAAATTGCTATTCCAATTGAGTGCATGGTTCAAGTTGAGATGGCTTCGTCATAACAAACTTCATTAATACAAGTGTGGCTTTTACTTCAACTGTCTTTTGTGTTTTATTTTGTCTGTTCAACTATTAATAACTCAATCACTCATCATCATATGGTTTCCCCTTCAGCAGTAACCCTAACCTCCGAGTCGTTTTGCTAGCATCTACATTCATCTCACTCAAGCACACACATACAAAGTCCTCTAAGGATTGCAAAAGCTATCATCTTCATCCAAGTGCTGCACAGAGTTGGATTAGCAATTCACAAGCAATGCACACCGAGCACTTCTAAGTTAACCATTGGGGAGTATGCAGACTAGAGCATCAACATTTGAGATCCTGCTGGGGGAGGGTTAATTGAATTTGCGAGTTTGATGTGCTGTTACTTAGGGAATTGAGTGCATAGTCCCTTAGAGAGGTTCATGCTGACCAGCAATGAATTGAGGCAATTGCTGGGTGTCAAGAGCTGCTACAAGGAGTTTCTCTGAGTAACCATAGATGAGTAGTGTAGTTGGTGTTGTGTTTGAAGGCCTCAGCATGGACTACAAAAAGTATTCACATCATCAATCAGCTAATTCACAACTTCGCCAATGTTTGATACATGCTCAGAAAGAAGATGAAGATGTGCGGCCAGGTGCGAAGAGTTCCTGAGTCAAAGAAATTGGCTATATCCAACCATGAGAACTAGTGCGGTCTCGGAGCCAAAACTAAGTTCTCAAAGAAGGCAGTCAAAAGCATCAACTATCCAATAGGAGTGTAGAGCATGAGGTGGGGTGGAAGTTGAATACTGCAGTGCTAGAAGGACAAGCCATAAGATCTATAGGCAAGGGTTCATCATGGCAAATGGAGATTGAGCACTCATCTACAGAGATTGAGACTTGGAACGGTCATCCATTTCCTCCATTGATCCTTAGCATGAACATGAGGATTACGATAATGAAAGAACAAAAATAATTCCTCTATATTTGGCTATTCTATTGGAAGGACAACATAGGGAGAGGCGTGATCAAAGAAGACGCACCATGATAGATGGTCAACAAATTCATAGAATGGAATAAAGGCATGCTTTCCATGGAGATATGCAACTGAGCATGTGAAGGGGTGAACATAGAGCAATTGGAGCAATTTGCTTGAGTTCCTCTTCCTATGAATAGAAGGCCTATATAGTCAAGAGGGGTACCACTTCCTTGACCTTTAGCAAACATAAGGCATGCAGACCTTCCTATGGATTAACTTAGAATCAGTCATCCATGATCTTATACACATGAAGGTGGGCATGACAGATGGAGGTCTAGAGACCTTGTTCTACCGAGTGGACATCATGCATATCGAGTTTATGGAACTAACCAAGTGGAAAATTCAAGAGAGTGAACAAAGACATCTAAAGCCCTCTCAAATATTAAGGTAAAATTCAAAATTTTTGAAGGTACTTATGATGAAGACCCACATAGCCATGTTCAAAGTTTTCTATGGTTGTGTCATATAGATGGTGCCACAACAGATAAGAATACATGGACTACTTTTCATGTACTTTGATAAAAAATGCATAGAGTTGGTTCAACCAATTTCCAATTGCGTATTTTCCATATTGATCTGCTATGTTTAAAGCATTCTTGCACCGTTTCAGACAGGAAATTAATGAGGAAGATGTTCACACCAAGTTGAGTGAACTAAAACAAAAAAAGGGTGAGTTTGTCCAAGACTTTGTGCTTCATATGCGAGCTCTTATCAATCAGTTGACAACTCTGCCATATGACAAGTCCATGAGAGCATAATTGATTATGGGACGCACTCAAGTGGACTTGCGCAAGCTGGAAATAGTGAATCCGACTAAGACATATGAGTAGTTGCTTGACCGAACTCTCACTCTATAAAAGAGTGAAGGCCCTTAAAGGCCTTAAGGGCAAGACAAAGAAGAAAGATGTAGACAATGACACTCAAGAAACACCAACAAAGAAAGATAAGCTCAAGCCCATGCTGAAAAAGGAATTGAAGGAATTGGGCAAAGCCGAACAGTAATGAAAAATGCTGCAATGAGTGTTCTAGGAATGGACACTTAGAAGAAGATTGCAAAACCAAGTATTACAACACCTGCACTAAGTTTGAGGATGATGACTTGGATTGTTGATTCAATGGCAAAAATCGCCAAGTGTCTGCCAACCAAGTGACAACTCATACTAGGGCTACCAATGACAAACCACCATGTCCCAAACAGAATAAGGACAAAGGCAAATTCGGTAAGGAGAAGAATACAGACCTCTCAAAAATCTGAGGATTTTGCTATGGAGAGAATCTTCGTTCTGACTATCCAATTTGGGTTGAACATTTGAAGTCCCTTAAAACTAATATGGAACAAAGGGAAGTGGATCCAAAGTGCCTTTAGAAGTTGTACCCAAAAACCAAACACATTGGAAGCCCAAGTGGCTATGAGGTCAAAAGGCCTAGTGGCAACCTCTATAGACATTAGCGTATCTAACAAAGATGTTGATTGGAAGGCACAAGAGGATTACCAAAAAGCGAGCGAGCCAAAAAAAGTGAGTGATACAAAACAATAAAAGATTTATAAATCCCCTATTTGAGTATCCAAAAAATATAATTTATTCAAAAGTTCATATGTTTCCTCAATTCTAGAAGGTTAAATAACTTTAAAGCCGCTAACACTAATTTCACATCCCCCATAAGAGTTTTGATATGTTTCATTGCCAAGTGAAGCAAAAGCTGAGATATTGGTATAGAGTGGCCCTAGTCTAGAATGCCAGGTGCTTGGTGATTAAGCATATTCTTATAGGCTCTACAACATACTTGGCTTCCCTTTGGAGGTTCAAGAAGACTCATTGGTAGAAAAGTGAGAAGCTATTTAGAGCCTTCTTGTGGTTGGAGGATGGATCTAAAAGAAAGTGGTACTATATCCCTTGGGAGGAAGACTTAAAGGCTGCTAAGGTAGGTGGACTGGGCATCCCATATGTACATAAGAAAAACGTCTCTCTCCTGTCTAACTGGTCCCCTAAGCTACTTGACTTGAAGGCACCATAGGTGATTTGTAGAAAATGGTTTGTTGTAAGGTCAGGGAGTTGGGGTATGGAGGGAGTTAATCTAGTATGAGGTCATATGTTCCCCATTTCCAGTAAAGATTAAAGGATTGGATTTAATATTGGGGCTAGTAGATGCATGGAAGCAATAACTCCATGATGGAAAGGCCGGGAGGGGCTAAGGGGAGATGCTAGCTTGCATGAGAATATTTGGTGGAGTTGGGATGTTTCAATTAATGAGAAGTCGATGGCAAACCTGGATCTGCTGACACGTACTTGCAGTATGCACAACAAGGGTTTGAGAACCTGGTTGAACCTTTTGGGATCAAAGGATGGTGGTGTGGAATCCTACAGCCTGGATCAAAACTCAATGTAGGCTCAATCATGGAGAGAGCTATGGTCTCAGAGTCATTGGGACTAGTTCAAGGAGGTTGACTGACTAACACCATCCTAGTGATTGACTAGAGAATTAATCAATGGAACTTGGGGAATGAAGGGTTGAAGAAAGAGTCGGCCAAAGTGGTGTACAAGCAGTTAGTAGAGGATATCTCTGTGTATGATCCACTTGAATGGTAAGTGAAAAGTTTGTAGATCTCCAAAATGGTGGGAGACAAAGTTGAAGGAGAAATGGGGAGGCTGTAAGTTTGGAAAGTGTAGCTTTTTACTGTGGAAAGTGCTGCCTAAATGGCTGCCTCTGTGTGGGAGAATGGCAAAGTGAAGGATGTGAATAGCTGCTACCCACTGTGTGGGACTACTAATGAAGATGTGATGCACCTCTTCTAGTCCTATGTGGTGGCCAAGGAATTTGGAGCAGGGTTCCAGGAGTAGTGAGAAGGTTGGGCTTGATGGGGAAATTTCATCTGAGTGCAAAATGGAGAGCGATCATGTTGGGAGAGATGACATGTCTTTCGTCTACACTGTGTGCTTGTTGGCCACAAGAAAATCAAGCAAGCAAAGAAAGAGTCTAAGTATCCCATAATAATTGCTTGAAGTAGAAAGTATTCAAAAGGGGGTTATGTGTCACATTTCTTGAAATTGAGTAGTCCAAAGTTAAGGACTATTTTAATGTGATCTCATTTGGGTTTGGCAATTACCCGAGGGGACAACATGTGACATAGAACTTTAGAGTACTGAAGGGTATTTTCTCAATGGAGGGACTTACATGCCATTTATGTACACGAGGGGATTTGTAAAATAGAAACTTAATGTAATTTATATATGTAGATTTATGAAGGGATGTCAAAATTTTAAGATTGAAAACACGTACAAGGGTTTAACCAATTACATGACAAAATGTAAAAATGCAAGAATAGGGGTAATTTTTAACACATGCTTTATGGGTTTATGAAGAGTGACACGCCAAGCATAATTAAAAGGTAGAGGATGTTAAAATTTGGCTTTTTCTTTTGCCAAAATAGATAGTGTCTTCTCCTCCCTATTATGGGAAATCTTGCTTAAAATTTGTGATAACAAGTCGACCGAAAATTCATAAATTTCATATTCTAATGCATGCATATTTTTTAGATGGTACAAAAAGGCTTGATATTCATCCAAATCATGCCTTGTCATGTGATTTGATATGTAACATTATGCCATTTGGATTTGACAACAATCAAAAGATGCAAGGCTGTCAAAAACTCACCTTTTGGGTCAAAACAACTTGCAAAGATATAGGGACATGAAAATACCATGGCGACCATGTCATCTGCAAACAATTGGGAACAAAATTGCTCCCCTAAAGGAAGCCCTTGTCCCTTCACCATCCCATCCATGATCTGTGTTTTGATTCAAGCAATTAGGGAAATAGTACCAACTATAAACAAAAGTGGGGCTAGCAAGTTGGCATCTCCCCTTAGCCCCTGTCATCCTTTCCATCGTAGGAGTTATTGCTTCCATGCATATACCAACCCCAATATTAAATCCAATCCTTTAATCTTTACTGGAAATGGGGAATAGATGACCTCATACTATGTTAACTCCCTCCATACCCCAACTCCTTGGCCCTGCATCTAACAACAAACCATTTTGTGCAAATCACCTATGGTGCCTCTGAGTCAAACACCTCAGGGGACCAATTAGACAAAAGAGAGACATTTTTCTTATCTACATATGGGATGCCCAGACCTCCACCTGCCTTAGCAGCCTTTAAGTCTTCCCAAGGGATGTAGTACCACTTTATTTTAGATCCATCCTCCATCCACAAGAAGGCTCTAAACAGCTCCTCACTTTTCTGCCAATGAGTCTTCTTGAACCAAAGGGAAGCCAAGTATGTTGTAGAGCCTATAAGAATATGCTTAATCACCAAACACCTAGCATTCTAGGCAAGGGCCACTCTATACCAATATCTCAGCTTTTGCTTCACTTTTTCTCAAAACCATATGAAACGATGCTTAAGAGTTACATCAACTCCTAAAGGAGCACCCAGATATCTGATGGCCTAGCCCCTTTGAATCTGGACACTAGCAAATTAACCGAGCCAATCTAGTACCTCTACTTGATCTATTCTCATAACAAAGGAACTACACTTCAAGCCAAATACTACACAAAATACATCGAGTACTTTGAGCTTTGCACACTTTCCCTATTTTCTTATATCATGGTAACCATGGCAACCATACATTGAGTACTTTGATGAGGCTTTGCAAACTTTCCTTGTTTTCTTATATCATGGCAACCATGTCATCTACAAACAATTGGGAACAAAATTGCTCCCCCAAAGGAAGCCCCTGTCCCTTCACCCTCCCATCCATGATCTGCTTCTTGATTCCAACAATTAGGGAAATATTACCAAACAACTACAAACAAAAGCGGGGCCAAGGGACACCCAAATATCTGATGACCTGCCCCTTTTGAATCTCGACACTAGCAAATTAACCGAGCCAATCTGGTACCTCTACTTGGTCTATTCTCATAAGAAAGGAACTACACTTCAAGCCAAATACTACACAAAATACACCGAGTACTTTGATGAGGCTTTGCACACTTTTCATGTTTTCTTACATCATGGCAACCATGTCATCCGCAACCATGGCAACCATACATTGAGTACTTTGATGAGGCTTTGCACACTTTCCCTGTTTTCTTATATCATGGCAACCATGTCATCTGCAAACAATTGGGAACAAAATTGCTCGCCCGAAGGAAGCCCCTGTCCCTTCACCATCCCATCCATGATCTGCCTCTTGATTCTAGCAATTAGGGAAACAATACCAACTACAAACAAAAGCCTGGCCAGGGGGCACCCTTGCCTCCCCGATCTGTGTAGATCAAATCTGCCTCTTACTCCACCATTCAAACATAGGATTGTCGAGGCATTCTCAAAACAGGTGCTCACCATACTGCAGAGCTCGTGTGCATATCCTAGTTTATCCAAAACTTGTAGAGCAAATAATCCCACCTAATATGATTGTATGCCTTATCAAAGTCAAACCCTAAGAGCATTGTCTTGCTTCCCGACTGTGCCATAATCTAATGCAGATGCCACATTAAGTGTGTTATCCTATATGTCTCTCCCCCTGACGAACCCCTTTTGCTCCTTATCAACTACTTTAGTACACACATCTTTGATCCGGTTGGTGAAGTCCTTGGCAACAATCTTATACAATATATTTAGCATCGCTATGGGTCTCCAATATCCTACTCTCAGCTGGTCTTGCTTTTCGGGAAACAAAATCACCAACCCCATGTTCACATCTTTTGAGAGATCCCGCCTCTAAAATGTAATATCCACCATGGCAACGTAGTCAAAACTTGATGAGTTACTAGAAGGATGAGTAGAACTCTGTCATGAAACCATCCAACCTAGGGGCCTTTTCCTTCTTTAGATACTCAATAGATTCTTTTAATTCATCCACTATAATCTTCGTGCCCAAACTAGCTCTTTGCACATTTGAAACTCTAGGTTCAAACCCTTGCATCAAATGATCTACCTGGGATTCCCAAAGGGATAATGGAGGAGAGCTCCCGCTTACTACGGGCCATAATTTTGTTTCCAACTTGCCGTCTGCATCCACAACTCTATCTATGGTTTCTTGAGCCTCCTTTCTTTTTCACTGCTTGGAAAAAGAACTTTGAGGGACAGTTCCCTAGAGTCAGCTAAGTTTTCCTGCACATGGTATGCGCTGTTTTTGTGCTATCCATCTCCAATTCTTATATACATTCCTATGCTTCTACCAATACGGTTGACAAAATACTATTCGCAAGAGACTAATCAACTACCTTTTTAATTGAGTGCCAAGCAATATTCACCTAATGATTGATAGTTCTTCTCTTTGCTTTGAGATGGTCCTCCCAGGCTTTAGAGCATGCCAACAGTGCCATGATCCCTTGGTCCCATAGATCACAAGGATCCTACACCCCCACTATAGCGGCACGCCAAACACTACTAAGCTCCTCACAATACTAAGGCTTCACAAACTTTTGGTCAACTTTATAAGGGATGTGAAAAGACCTCCCAACCCTTTCCTGCAAATGAAAAGTGCCATTTTATAGGTAGATGATCAAACCCCATGGGACATCCACCAACCATAGGGGCGCACATCCACCAAGCTTCCCCCAAAACATAAAAGCAATCTAGTCTTTTAGCTCTAAAGTCTGGTCCCTTTCTCTTGTAATTCAAGGAATATTTGCCTAGTCCCTGCGGATCAATCTCGATATAGTCGAGCAATCCTAGATCCAAGCATAGATCATACCACGCATCAGCCTCTTCACATGCAATCCCCCTACAATATTGAGATCTATCCGATCCCTCTTCCACCATGTACTAGTATCCCCCTAAAATCCCTCTCCCCCATAATATTTTCACGAAAAAAATTCCAACAGTTCACCCTCTCCCCCTCAGCATTGGGGGCATAAACCTTGACAACCTTAAAGCTAAAGTCCGAACGTTTTATCTCCAAAGCTAAAATGCTACTAGCTTCGTCCTTGAAAATCTAGCAGTTTGAGAAGTGCTTCTTTACCAATATGTCGACCCCTCCCTTTCCCCGAATCAGGCAAATAGTAACCACATTGAATCCAAGCTTGGCTCCTATTTGGCTAAAGCGAGCTAGAGACCATTAGCAACACCACATTTGACTTCTTGCAACAAAACTCCATCAGCACCCAAGTGACCAATGACATGCTTTCTATTTGGCCTTATCACACCCACCACCACGAGACCATAAACAACCTCTAAACTCCTTACTCCTTGCCTTGTTACTATGCCAGAGCCTTGTAGGCATCCCGAAGGAAGTTAAAGTAGTTTTACTTCCCTCCATGTGCAGCATTCCTTGCCATGTTCTTAATTTTCTTGGACACTCCCCTCCCTTTCTCACTTGATTACTCTCTTCAAGAGGCTTCTACAAGTTTTGTTTCTCTTCCAACATCCTCTTATGGTGGTTAGCCTCTGAGAGTGCGTCATCCTCTTGCATTGGCTGGATCGAGGAGACCGTTGTTGGGGTTCCTTTTGAAACTCAATCCCCTCCATCTGCATGCTAGAGCTCCAAAGTGCTTTGCCCTTTTCTTCGACTGTCTTCCAATCACCCTCAGTTGTTTGCTCATAGTCCTTCTTTGGCTCCCCCAGGAAGCCTTTTCACCATCTCCATCTACATGACTCAACCTCTCACACACATGCATTTCCTGCAAAGTCTTGTTCGCATGCATGACCGATTTGCAATGTAAGACAGGTTCTCCTTGATGGATAGTTGCAGGCGTGCCTTCCTTCCGCAATGTGTCCTCTTGACCTTTTGCAAGCGCCACATCATTTTAGGGTACATCGGCCTTAGGGTTCGATTCCTTGGCTCCCTAATTATCTACTTCTATAACCACATCTTTTTCATCATTACGGGCCAATCGAGTATTTTCCTCCCTGGTTGGATAAGTTCTTGCATAATGTCCCGTTTTCTTGCATAGATAGCAAGAATGCGGGAATGGCCCAAAAACCACCTTCAATGTGACAAAAACATCATCAGACATCTGCACCTAAACATAGATAGGAGTATCTTGACTCCTACCCTAGAGGATCTAGGCTCTCTTGGGGTCAAAAACTCTATGAGTAGACTCAAGAAGCACCATAACTTCCCTAAGGAAGCCATTGCGTCTAGACTCGCACCCATCCAAGAAGGCATCACAAGGAAATCGACCCACACTGGACACTCACGATACATAAACTCTTGAATACCAAAACTTTGGCTCAATGCAAAAACAAGGACCAACCTCCAAACACAAAATACTTCTACAAGATGTCATTCCTAAACTCTTCGAAAACAAACTCGACGAGAAAATACCCTTTACCCAGAAACCTTGCTTCAAAACCCTCCATCGGGACTCCACACTCCAGTGCCAAAAATTCTTGCAGCTCTCTAGACATTGGGACACATCCCATAAAGAACATGTAAAGCCCTCTGTTAGCCAGCTTCTCCAACTCCCACTTGATAGGGTTGAACTCCAACCTACATACCACTTTGTTCTTGATTCCAAATTCGTGCAAGGCCTGCTTTGAGGGATGAGCTTCCCTTTGCACCACATCTGCCCAAATTAGATTCCAAGCTTCTTCATGGAAAAGATGAAAAAACCTGCTCTAAAGCTTTCTCACTAGTGATTCAGTATAAAGGATTTCTCAAGTTTACTAGATCCTTCATGCGGCTCGGATCCCTTCGATCCATTTTCTCCCACTACCACCAAACCTCCCTGCACTCTACTCTCTCGCATAGATTTCAACAAGGGCTTGTAGACCACCTCACTGACCTCAACTAACCCGCTATTCATTGAGGATCTCACAGTGAGATCTTGATGCGACTCCTCACTCTGTATCTCTTAAGATCGCCGCCATGGGGAAAACCTGCCTTGATGGGTTTCTTTGTGTGCATGCATAGGCACAAATGACAGAAAGCAGGCCAAGGATCACTCAAGGGTAAGCTCGTCTCTTTGAGTTACTAAGGTCTAATTATTCTTAAACACCAAAGATAGGGCTTTGATAAATAAAATTATAAATTGAAACTATTTGCGATCACCCTTTACATATAGCATGCAATAGCGCAAAGGCAATGAACCATAATCATGAAAATGGATACCTACATGCATAGCTAAAGGCTAAAAAATGTCCTTGACTTTGCACAAAATGGTCTCTCTATTTGAAGAGGATCACCAAAGACATGCTTGAATAAAAGACGAATACATGAACACAAATGCACAATGAAAAAATATACCAAGAATGGATGGCCCCAAAACTCAAAAACCAACATGGAAACAATCTATCCTAAAGACATGGACAGTTACTCAAGTGATTGGCTATTCCAAGATACAGCAAAGATTTTAAAAGTAACTTTCAAATAGGAAATCTATCTCAATAATAGATACATGCATTGCCAAGAATATATCCATCACAGAGTGACAAGTATACTTGATCATGCCAATTGATCATGAAATCATGAGATTTGGGTTTAAAGCCATAATTCACATTGCAATCTAAGAGGGAGTGTTAGGAATACTTTAAAGAGCACTATTCTAGCATCCAAGTGTTACAAGGGGTCTTATTGACATTCGTTTTATACATGAACGCAAACTAGATGCTAGAGATTGTGTCAAATCAGGTAAAGTGTTTCAGGTCACACTTTTTGGTCACTTACTTTGGGCACTAGGGGAGGTACATTCAAACATCCTTGGAGGCTTCTTCTATTCAAAAGGCTTGTTAGCGCTGCATGATCTGTTTGCACCTCAAACACAGTTCCATGAACATATACATGAAATTTTGAAATCGCCCAAACCACAGCAAGAGATTCCAATTCAGTGGCAGCATACCTAGATTTTGGAGGTGACAAAGATCGACTAACATACATGATTGGGCGCTAGTCATTATGATCATCTTGTTGTAGAAGAAGTGCTCCCAATATAGTAAAGGGTAGAAAGACAAACCCTAAACCAAACCCTAAGGGTAAAGTTGATATATTGATCTTATTTTTCATAATAATGTAGTATACCATTAGTATGTGTGTGCTCTCACCCTCTCCCACATTCTCCAACACCCACAAGTAGATAAGGACAATCGCATTAACAACGGTAAGCAAATGTTCTATAAGGAAATGAGAACTAAAGGCCAACAAAATCAAACAACTAATAATCACTTTAAACATTCCCTAATAGCAACATCCAATAGAAGCCAACCTCATTTGCAAGCAATGCTTATGAGTGGGGGTTCTACAAATAAAGTCTCATAAAATTGTCAAGCAATAGATTCCCTTCTCAACCATATAGCCATACAACTTTTGTGTAATTTAGCTTCTACAATCAAAATTTTGACCTGCCCTTTGAGCACAAGTTGAGCAATATTGCAAGCTACATCGATGAATTTTGAGCCCAAACGGTTGCTGGAGTGAGGAGAATTTAAAGAAGAACCAGTCAAGCTTCTTAAGCTTGGCTATGGCAACTAGATGCGCAATTGTGCCCATCCTCTGGTGTAGACCTTGGCCGATTACAAGCTTTATTTTTGCTTCAAAATCCCTCTAATTGCTACTTCTATCAATGCAAATTTTAGTCTCCAAGATTGCTACTATTTCAGGTTCATATTCTGGACAGTTTGGGAAATGGATGCTTGATGCAAGTTCAAATATACTGAGGATACTTTATTCATAGTAAATTTTCAATTGCTAATGATTGTTCACAATGCCTAGCTCTTGTTGCTCTTCTAATGCTTCATATGGAAAAGCAAGAGGGAAAAAAGAAGAAGCACCTAGATATGTCAATAAAAAAGTGACAAAGCTTGTGAAGAAAAAGCCATATTATTATTCTGATGTAAAAAGATTAGGATTCTCTGATTTCATTGCTTGCAATATGCACTTGTATGGTTGAGATTTATAGCCATTTGTAATCATAAAGATAAGACCCTCTCATGGCTATCCCAAAAAATAAATAAATTCACTGGCCAAGGCTTCCATACTTGGCAAATCAAAATTAAATTTTTGCTTATAAAGAAGAATTTGTGGGATTTAGTCCAACCAGGGAATCAGTCATCACAAGAGGGTAAATACACCACAACCAAAGGAAAGCGGAAGGCAAGTGACTCTACTTCAACAACACTAGTAGGTGCTAAAAGGCTAGAAAAAGCCTATGCAATCATTGCATTAGATTTGGGAGATGATTTTGTGCATCATATTTCAACAAATGAAGAAACAAATTTTATGGTAGAGTAAGATAAAGATTGGACCTTCTAAAGTCCAACATGTTTGAACTTTTGTCATCACGTGGTCATGTAGTCAATTTGAGGTTCTCTGCTTGGAGTAGTACTCCAAAAGGAACATTATGTGTTTTTAGTTCTTATAATCTTTGTAAATCACCTTTGGTCACCATATGATGTAGGCCATGTGATATGCGTTTGCCTCCATGGTACCTCTTGCAAACATGAGAAACTAGGTCCACACAAGTACATGCGAGAGAGAGAACCATTTGAGGGGGTTATCCCATCTTTGTAAACCTTGACTCTTAGGCACCCTTGCTAGCATGAGATCCTAGTCATAAATTTATCCTTGACAACCATGAGATGGCATGTGAAACTATGTGACTAGATGTATCCTTAACATAGCATGAGACAAATCCTTGAGGAGGGGTATGTTATGTTGGGATATTTGTGATCAAGGGATTGCTCTAAGGTGCATGTGTGCATCTAGTAGCAGTCACATGTGTGTGTGTGGTGTGTGTGAAGCACACTTGGTACTAAAGTACTCTTAGTACTATTTAGGACCATGACACAGGTGATGATGCAATTTTTTCTGGCTTGTTATCGCTTTACCTAGGAATATCACTCTAAGGTGCATGTGTGCATCTAGTAGCAGTCACATGTGTACGTGTGTGTTGAAGCACACTTAGTACTAAAGTACACTTAGTACTATCTAGAATCATGACATAGGTAATGCATGTTTTAGTTTACCTCCTCGCCTTAAGACAAGGCAAGCGCTCTATTGTGCACACTACTATAGATGAAAAAACCACAACACCTCCCAATGTCAATTCCCGAGGGTCCTTCCCCAACCAATTTATCAAGCGAGACTCCCATTAGCCCTGACAGCCCCAAGCCAAAAGTATCATATACCTTCTGCACCACCACAGAGTTCAACTACTCAATGCTGGAGATCACAAAGCTGAGAATACTTGTATTACAAAAAGAATTGAAGTTCAATAACCACTTTAGAAGGGACGGTATGCCCTTTAAATAGAAGTGATTTACACATTTACTATAGGCATCATTTTTTTATTTTAACACTTATCATACAAATTCACTTTTATTCACTTATTGTCAGTAGGTAGGGAGTAAGTTCCATATGGTGGGCTTACTCCCCACCATGTGGTCTTACCCTTTGGATTGGGGATGGGCAACACACACACATGTATACTTCCCCAACTATGAATTATTCTTTCATTTACCCCTGTGAAATCTCCCCTTTACACTCTCTTTTAAACCACCCCACACCAAGCCCACTAATCATTTCATACCCCCTCTAACCCTGTCTCAACCCATGCACTCGTTCGCTCCTTCTCAACTTGTGACTTAAACTTACCTTGTGGCTTAAATTTTTCTTAATTATAAATGAATCCATATATTTGTCTATATTCCGCGATAACAAGCCGAGGAAAACGAACATTATCTATCTATCCAAATGTAACTATAATGTTCTAACACCTAGTTTGTTTGAATGATGGCAAGTAAGTGGATCTCGACTGGAGCCTGGACTACCTGAGGATTCAACCTAGACTACCTGAGGATTCCACATCTTTTTTCAACATTATGTTTATCAAACTCAATATTATTACAAATTCTTAATCTTGATCTAAATATTTGCAAACTCTAGTTGTTGCATTTTTCAGCTTAGATGTCTCAAACTTTTTTTCCTTGCATGTTTCCATTTTTTTACTTTTTATCAAATTGATGAAATTAATTATATGGCTCAATTATTGATGGGACTTTTTAATCTAAACACACACATATGTGGTGTATGTGTGTGTGTGTGTGTGTGTGTGTGTGTGTGTGTGTTTCAAGTTGTTTGAGCCTTCGTTCATTACTATCATGTAAGCGTAGGTTTGCTTTGTCAATTTTCAAAACCCCTATGTTGCTACTTGTTGTTAAGATGGAATATAGTTGCTCAAACATATACCTTTGATGGCAAGAATTCTCATTTTCAAAATGGATATTTTCTTGATCTATTGCAAGAGTCTTGTTAGGAAGCCTTTACATCTTTGCTACCTTCATCCCTTCTTGGTGCGCATTAGAGGGTGAAGTGCGGTACTGTTGCTTCAAAAAAATAGTTAAGATGTGACTATTGGCAAGGGAGCTTCGTCCAAGGTTTTTATCCTCTAGCATGCCCAAAGGCACAAAGTCACCATAAACTAAGAATGACAGTTGTTGGTACCTTCTTTAACACTATATGAAGGGCCAATGTTTCTGATCTAACCAAAGACTAAATAAACACTCAATGCTTCAAAGGTAATCAAAGACTGGACTAACCGTCAACGTCCCGAGTAACAAGTTCTGAGTAATGGGACAACATAGAAATGCATTATAAGAATACTGCCACTGCGAGGTACTTGTTTACAAGTTTTAGCTTGAAGTCGAAGCCTAAAGGCAGTAATCGTCACAAATAAAAGCACAACATGCATGTGTTATATACAAAAAAAAATTATAGCCACACAATTATGGCAAAAATAATTGGACTTGTCCAGCTAAAGCCTCGTAATGAGAGTTATAACAGATTGAAAATCTTCTTCCATCACAGCAATCAGCAGGATGGGCAAATGATTTAGAAGAATATTAAAAAAAATTAAAGGAAACCCTTTTACTTTCAAAAGACCAGGATATACCAATTCCCAAAATGATGTTAATAAAAATTCTGAGACTGTACATTTCATAGGCTTGCCTCTTTAAGCAATCAATGGATCGTAATAATCTCTGAACAAGATACTGTGGCCGAAATTCACAACACAATGAAAAAAACCAAAATCCCTGTCATATCAGCCCTCAACCACTTTTACTGGCGACCTGCAAAACAATTTTCATGCTCTTCATTCAAAGACCCAAAACAAATTTAGACATGTACTGACCAGGAAACTTGGGGGACAGAAGGAGATCCACTAAAAGGAGGAAAGTTGCCCATACAGAAAGACACACGGTGGATGTAGATTCCAGTGCTCATGTTTCATAGCAACCACAAAACAAAGCGAAAATTTCTTGATCCCTTAAACTAATGGGAAAGACTTTTCTGCAAGCAGGATGCACATTCCTGATCTTGTGACACACCCATACGCCTAGTGTATTTCACATCAGTTTCTGGCAGACCTTCAGTATGTGCTCTTCAATGCATATAAAGTACTACAAAGATGTCAATGTTTCAATGCATATAACTTTTTGTCGCCTTGTCCAAAAGAACTCAAATCATACAAAGTGCATCATAATCATAAGGCCAGAACCAATTGAAACAGACATTGTACAAAAAGATGCAGTATTATGTGAACCATCCTTGGAATGTTGTCTGCTGCTCCCCTGATCTCTCAAATATGTTATGTCCCAAACTCTTACACAACTCAACCCATGCCAAGAAAACCAAAGACCACACAAGGAAAAGTTAGCTAGCTTGCCACAAAACATGGACTCCTTACAAGAGCCGCCTCCAAGCTCAACTCTCATCCCCCTCCCCCCCCCTTTCCCCAAAAAAAAGAGACTTTCCTCTTATATTAGGCTTGTAAATTTCCATACAAGGGCACTGACAACAAGAAGGGATGGGATCTCATGATAACAGGTCAGAGCAGACACTAGTAGCCAGAGTGGAATATTGTACAGACAACGGATTCCTCAATCTGTGAAGACGTACAATATGCCTGCATGCCAAACATTGCAGAAATGTGTGTTCTGCTCTCAAGTTCTCCTAGAATCTCCCTAGCTCTGCTCCCAAATTGAGTGTAGTGTGTAAACAATGTCAAGCCACGACATTCACTAAGTTGCAATGCAAGTCTGCCGTCCACCCATCA
Organism: Dipteris shenzhenensis; assembly: GCF_047967505.1. Lineage (NCBI taxonomy): Eukaryota > Viridiplantae > Streptophyta > Polypodiopsida > Gleicheniales > Dipteridaceae > Dipteris > Dipteris shenzhenensis. The sequence continues at coordinate 48,175,741 of NC_141605.1, read as the reverse complement.
CTAGGTTGCATGGGCGCCAGCCATATGCAATGCTGAAGTCTCCAAGACATCATCCTCGGACCTCCAGTAGTCGATAGAGGCACCTGCTAACATACCACCGAATGCGTACTCACAATATATACTGGGGAACCTCCTTTTGCCTTGAATAGGCAGGCCTTCATACCCTCTGGGAGCCATGCTACCATGCCCCATGTCAGCAGTTGGGACGCCTGCTGCAGTCCAGCAATGATCATAAGCATGCTCTCTGAATGACATGAGCTAGCATAGACTGTCATATAGACTCTTAGGGCAGCATGGGCTGCTCCTGTGGGTACCATCTATCACCACTTACTCTAACCAGGGAGAGCTCCACTTGCAGATGCCTGAAGTACAAGATCTTCTACAGCCGATGACTGGACCAAAGCCAGGTCCCTGCTGCTAAAGTCGCTAGCTCTCATGTGAAGTGAAGTCGTGAAGGAGAAGGCAAACTGAGGACATCTGCCAATACATGTAACATAGGAGAAGAAGGGTACCGGTTCTAGCTAGAGGACTTGCTCTAGCCAAAACCATCCATGACCCGTCCCATAAAGACAGTCTCCACTATGACTCGTGTCTAAGACTGGCTGGGTCCATGGATGATTTTTTATGTTAGTTTTGCTAATAAGTGAAAGTTTTATATTGGTAAGGTAGCCCTCTGGCAGTCTCTTTGGAGATTCTTGAAGCCATAAAGAGCCAGTATAGAGCCTACAGAGCATTTAGGCCTGTAGACTGGCTTAACATTGGACAAAATCAAGATTCCCTGGACCTTTCAGTTCGTATATCATTAGCTGCACATCCATCTTGGCCTAAGGTCCTTTGGACCTACTAAGACATTCAACAACCAAAAAAAGACATGCAAGCCAAAAGAATTGCCTTTGGCCCAACTAAAACATTCCATCTTATCCACCAGTAACGGAAAAAGAGTATTTGTTAAGGTAATAAGATGACGTTTAAGCTGTTAACTCATGACCATAATATTCATCATAATCCATTACAAAAGCAATAAGGCTAAGGGAACTCACCCAAATGGACTTTGCTTGATGCTGAGAAGCTCAATGTCAAACTGCTTGATGTAGATACACAAGAATTAGATGCATAATTAAACAAATTTGCAAGAAAGCTGAGGTTTTTATAGCACTACAGTAAAATAATCCAATCAAAGGGCAAAAGAATCCAGGACTACCTCAAGTGTTGCATTTGGAGGAATTTCTTGTATACCTTTGTTCCCATAGGCAAGCTCAGGAGGAACAATAAGCAAGCGCTGAGCCAGACATCATAACCTAAATCAGATTCTCCCAAGGTAGCAAGGATAGAAGGCAGACAAGTCTGAATTACGCTGCATTTAGCCTTGGAAGTTAGAATACAGACAATATGAAGCATCCAGGGGTTGTATCTGATCTGCAATGCTTGCAAAGTCAGATGACGGAATGCAGCAGACCTCTATTAAAGTTCCTCACCTGACCTCTCACACGCATTCCTTGTACTCCAAGGTCTAAGCCCTTTAACACTGCACCTTTTTCGGACGCACCAACATCAAAACCGTAAGGCTGCCCAGTAAATTTTGTAAAGAATGCTTGTCAGTGCAGCTTTTAGAGGACTAAGGACTTTGTATGCCTGAAACCACTTTGACCTGTGCATCATACGAAACATGTATATCTCGCAAGAAGACTATTTATAAGGTCCACTCACAGTGCCACCAGTTACTCCCAACCCTTGTCTGCTTGTCATGAATGTCACACCCTTCCACTTGGCTACATAATGTACCTGCCAAATATTTCCAGGCCTCCAGTCAGGAAATATAGTTGAAATTAAATCCAATTTCTACCTGACACCCAGGATTTTGCAAAGCCGCCCTTAATATCAGAACATATCTTGTTTCAGCTTTAGGAGAAAATAATGCAAGACTAATACTCGAATCTTTCTAACTAAACTTCACGTTTCAATGGGTCATAGGCATCTCACAGCAACACGAGAACCCTTTGCAGCAACAGCACCACCTCCAACTTTAAGATCATAATACCTAGAAAACGAAAAGGTGGGCCACCTTCAAATGTAATATGAAAGGAAAATGAATGCACGAACCCCAGTTTTCACTGATTACTCCGCACTCCTCAGGACTAGTTAGGAATTGGACTTTTCCACCTAGGTTCACTATGTCTATTGAGTAAAATGTACTGATTGATCTCTCACATTTATTCAATGTGTATTACAAAGCCGTCCATATTTCTAACAAGCACATCATGCATTGAAGTGTGTCCCACTTTGAAAAACTGCAAGTGTGTCACACTATGAAAAACTGCCTGGATTAAAATGTGATACTTAAACAGTTCATTTGTCTGAAAAGAAAATTATAATACAGTTATAAGCAAAAGCAAATTATCCCCAATAAGAATCAATAAATAACAGCAGTTTATGAAACTTCGTGTATAAACTAGACAGAATCAACTAGATAGGTCACCTACTTGAGACCATTTGGAAGAGTCTTGTACTCACTTTCAGGAACTTTCTCCCCCCTGAGCTGTCACAGGAGAAACAGCTATGCTGGGGAAAATAAAGGAAGAAAAGAGATATGCACAAGGAGCTAGATCCTCTGCTATAAGTACAACACACAATCCATCAAAGAAAGGGCTTCTTACCGCTCGCCTGCTGGTGGACACAGCCTCTACTTTGTCCTCAGCTACCAATCCTATCCATGACAACTCTTCAATCTCTCTCTCTCTCTCTCTCTCTCTCTGTGAAAACCCAGTGTCCCAAGAACTAGGAACACATCAGTTTTATGTGACCATTTCATCTAAAACAATGAAGATCTAACATGAACGCAATACATCACGAATTGGATTGCAATTTGGATCAATGAACACCCTACATGAGAGCAATACATCATAAGATTGACAAAGATAGAAGAGGTAAAGGATGCCAAGAAGAAGACAATTGCTTACACAATAGAAGGCGAAGCACTAGTCACGAAGAAGACGAGGAGGCACATCTAGCATAGCAATCCTATACCCTCAAAATCAAAGTATGGAAGGTGACAGTTTGTCATTATCCAAAGCACGTGCTTAAAGCTGAAACTGATGTCATTCTAGCTCTTGAAAAATGGGAATGCAAGGATATGAGACTTCAAACATGAAACGGTTCCCAAAAACATCAATGCGAAACCGAAAAAAAACCAAATAGGAAGGAGAAAAAAAGAAAGAAAGAAATTTTATTAGAGTCTTCGGAAGACCAATGGGTCTATGAGATTGAAAGAAAACCTGATACAAATCACAGCAGTAAGGGTGGAGCTACTAAAACGAGCATCATCACCCGTGTTGAATCCTAAGTCTGATCCTACATAATCAAATACCTCTGGGTGTGACAATGAAAAGAAAAAAGACTGGAGCGGAGCGGAATCCTCCGTATGTCATGTCGCCCTGGCTAGTGCATAGCCGGTGATGGGACGCTGGTCTCAGTCTCCTGGAGGAGGCTCGACGCAAGACCAGAGCCATCGTGACTCCGTGGGACGTATCCCGGATCTAAACAATGACGGGAGGTCCCCAGAGTGATCTGTGTGTCCCCTCGATGTCTCGTCTATCGTGCTACGATCGTCGGGTCGGGGTCTCTGTCACGTCTGCGGCTAGAGACTTGACGATCAATGTCACTCGATGGGAAGAACTCTGTGATCCTGCTCTGAGAGGTGTCTGATGGTGTGGCCAAGCCCCATCGCCTAAGTAAGTACTCTTTGTGTCGGACCTCCTCGTGAATGAAGGCCGCGAGGCATCTTTGATCTGGGTAGGCGAGGAATTTGGAAAGGAGGCCGGAGCCGTCTCTGAAGAGACAGTGGTAGCGATCTCAGATCTCATAGTACACTGGGCACCTGAAAATAAAATGCTCCTCCGAGTCAACCTCCTGACAGTTGCACAATATGCATATGCGATGCTCCCTAGGGATCCCCTCTGCTCTGCCGCTCTCTATGCGGAGGCGGTGTGATGATACCCGAAACTGTCCGATGGAGATCCGTAGTGAGTGAGGCATATGAAGCTCAGTGTACCCCGGTGGTGTGATGAATCCCTCCTCCGAAATACAAAGACAGTAATCTCTGTAGAAACTCAGCTTCACTGGAAGCTCCCTCGGCTCCGACCAGGTCCTAAAGGTTTGTAGCTGCTAGAGATCCTCTCGAATGACGTGGTTGGTGTGTGGCCGATCGAGATGGTGGGTGGGAGTATCAGAGGAACATCTAAACTGTACTAAAAAGGAGGTATCCTATCGATGTGAAACCCTAGTCTCACAAACCATCTGTGAGTCCATGCATACCAGCATTGCTTGTCTCCCTCTGCTACCAACCTCATGGAGGAATCGAGAGCCAACCATGGCAACCTTTGTCTCCTTGATGTGCAATCCCCATATGATCTAACCCGGTGTAGATATGTGATGGCCTGAAAGGCTGCATCTAGCTGAAGTGGAGAAGCACTAAACTCAGCTTGAATGATGTGATGTGGTACAGATGGTTTTCCCCGGATCATCCGTGAGAGCATGAGGATCTGCAAGCGCTCCAGCCGTGTCCACTCTATCTCTCACATGTCAGGTCCCCAACAAGGGCTGCCATACATACCAGCTGATTGGACCAAGGAGTCGAAGAGAAGAACCTTGGTCGGAGAGTCCTAGAAGTGGGAGTGGAAGCACTGTCTCTCTAGCCGAGCCAGTGAGGCGTATCCCCTACTCAATCTGGCCTGCATCGCTGGTCTCATCGTGAAGATGGATGACCCCCAAGTAAGTGTATGAGGATACGATCTCAACTCGTGACCCACCGAAAGTGAACTGCTTCCATTGCATGTTTGCTCGAGAGGTGTTAAAGATCATGACCTTGCCCGCCAGTTCTTCTTTTGAACAGCTTGTGGCCTTGGGAGTCGTGCTGGCCATTGAGCAGTGGGCTGTGGGTTCATAGTGTTTTGAGGCTGACTGCTTTCTGAGTTTTTTTTTGGGGAAAAGTGCAGTTCTAAGTTCAGTTTGTTTCGGGCTGTGTAGTCTCTCCCCTCTTTCAAAGAGTCTGGATGTGTTCTAGTCAGTTTGTGTGGAAGGTTGACTTGTTACTTGTGTGCTCTGGATACCCGCTCTGAAAGTCGGTGCATAAGCTCTACCTTGAGAGCTACCACATTACAGTACTGATCCCGAAGAAGTCCCGAAGATACGATTTTGTCTCTAGAGTTGGATTCTGAAGAAGTGGATATGATTGTATAGGGTCAACAGTAAAGTACTGAGACATTTTGTGTTTGTCTGAGGATAGTCCTGTGTTTCTTTTTTTTTCACATCAACGTCCAAATCATGGGATAAACAAAAAGCCTGCAGTGCATCCAGGTGTCGCCAGAGCCCCTCAGGTGTGGACGACAAGAGTGCCACGTCATCTGCATAAAGAAGAATCCTGATGATGATGCCGACAAGTGAGCAACCGGTCCCTCCGGAAGCCCCCATGAAAGTCTCAAGCTCATCGATGTAGAGGCCAAACAGGGTTGGTGATAAGGGACAACCATGTTTGACCCTATGGGACTCAAGATCTCATCTGTCCAACCTGCGCCTGTCCGAACTCGACCTGAGACTCTCTCATAAAGTGCCATGACTGCCCAGATGATCTCCTGATCAAATCCCAGTGTCTGTCGGCATGTGATGAGACGAGCTCGAGGTACTGTGTCAAAGGCTTTGCGAAAATCCACAAAGCAGCAATATACCCTCTCCTTCCGTGATCTGGCCTCCTCAATGACACTCTTGAGTGTGATTATGTGATCCATAGTCCCATGGTCTCGCCTGAAACCGGCCTGACCCTCTGCTCTGAGCCCTCTCATCTCTGCGAATAGGCTGACCGACGCATCCAATACTTCTACATAGATCTTGGACATCATATGTCCAATCATGATAGTCTTGTAGTTACTCGGGTCCATGGGATCCCATGCCTTGTGGATGGGGGTGATGGTGTTGAGTGTCCAAGTGCGGGGGAAGCCAAGGCAAACAATGTCATTGAATAGCTTTGCTAGGATCGAGGCTAATGTGTCGATCCCATATGCGATAAACTCAATGCATAGCCCCTCATGATCCTTAGCTCGGCCATTGTGCAGTTTCAATGTTGCATCCTTGACTCCCCCTCTGGTGAACAACATGCAAGTGGTGGGGCGAGGTGTGTGTATGAGATCTGGAGTAGGCTGGTGTGGGACATCATAAAGATGGTCTGCATACGTGTGCCAAACTCTCGTGTCGGTGAGGGGTGATGGAGACCCACGCTAAAGGAATCTCTGCCAAAAATCCTTAGAGTTGTTGCTGTACAAGATGTTCAGCAGTTGCTTCTCATTTCGATGAAGAAATGCTTGCTTCTTCCGACGCACGAGACGTCGGTACTTGCGTACCGTGTCTTGTGTGTTCGGGAGGTGACATCTGGTTTCAAGTCGGAGTTGTCGGCGATAAGCCTTGCACTTCTCTTCACAAAGCACATATCCACTTGTCACTTCTCTTCACAAAGCACATATCCACTTGCTTGGTAAATTTTCTGAAATTTCAAGGTCTTTAAATTAGGAGAGTTTACCAAAAAAATGCATATGTTTTCCTACTTTTGGCTAGGGTCTAGCATTTGAGGGTGGGCCTCCATTGAAGGGGTATTCGCATTAGTGACCCACAGAAATATAAAAACTGTGCACATCCCACCCGAATACCCGAACATGGGACCAATCAAATGCAAAAAGACCCAGCAACTATTAAAGAAAATGTTTGCAGTAGCCTTGGGTATGGGCCTGTGAATATGAAAGATTCAAAGAGATACAAGACAAGACGAAAAACTAATAGGCCTCATAGGTTATGTGAGAAGGGCAACCAAACTCCAACTAACACTAAACTAGCCCTTTGAATAGAGCTAACTGCCAGAAACCTAAGTGTGAAAAAAGAAGTCAAATCAGAGTAGTATTGATTACCCAACTGAATTTTAGTCAGGCAAATAAAGAGTGGTTAAATAACCTTAGTCCACAGTTCTAGCATAACACGGGCATACTGATGTGGCATGATGATGTGCCAATCTGACATGGCATGCTGATGTGGCAGCCATGACATGTGGCATGGGACAGAAGGCAGCCCATGAGGTGGCACAGGGCACATGGCAGCTTGTGGGGACGTGTGGAGGTCCATGGCCCCACCTGTCACTGTAGGAACTCCAGCCCCCATGCAGCCCACCAAGATCCCATGTCAAATCGGTCACAAACTCCCATGTTTTTGAAGCTGCCCCCTCCTACATATATAAAAGAAACACTCCCCCCCTCATCTGCACACATTTCTCTCCCCCTCTTGCTGGTGCATGCTCTCCTGCAGCCTCTCCTTATGCAGCAGCTCCCACAACAGCCCAGCCTCTGCAGCAGCTCCTCCTGCCTCTGCAGCTTCTTCCCCATGCAGTCCAGCAGCAGCTCCTCTTGCTCCTTCTTGAAGCAGCAGCAGCCCCTTTCTTCTCCTTCCTCTCTTCTGCAGCAGCTCCTCCTGCTACTTCTGCAGCAGTAGTAGCCCCTTCTACTCCTCTCTGCAGCAGCAGCCCTTCTGCAGCAACTCCGCCTCTTGCAACAGCTCTTCCTGTAGCTTCCCCTTCACCAAGTCCTGCCGGTGCAAATTCTCCTCAGCTCCTTTCTCCATGCAGCCCTGCTGGTGCAACTCCTCCTGCAGTTTCCTCTTCCCCACAGCCCCGTGGCAGCAGCCTTTTTCCCATGCAGTCCTGTTCCCACTATTGATGCAGCTCTCGCCCTATGCAATGTTACTCCAAGCCCACAACCAACGAGGCAAATCTCTAGCAACTTTCATTGTTTCTGCATATCTTTTGAAGTTGCGTCAATGAACTAGAAGTATTCAGTTATGCAGATCAGAATCTCTTTTTCAAAGCATTGCTAAGTGTTACTGATGTGTGGAAGCAGTGGTAAATTGTGCAGGCATCTTCCTCGGGATTGGAGATCCCTTGGAGCCTCAAGCACCCTAGCTAGGCTATGGTTTGAGACATTGTTTATGTATATAGACTTACTGCTCAGCCTTGAGCTTCATTTTCATGTCTTGTAAAATAGCTGCGGCTATAGTCTAAGTCCTTTCCAGTTTGGTCTCAAGTTTAGAAGGTGTTGATACGATTAACTTTAACACCTTGGTCTTGTATCTCATTGTAATAAAAAGCCTGGATAAGGGGGAGGCATGTCTTGGCCCCTTAATCATGTGTTCATCTTTTCTCAAGTAACATTGTACATTCTGGTTTCTGTCTTGCAAATCTATGAAGTAAAGAAATATTCCCCGATCTTATATTAAGGAGTCTTTCCCCTTCCCCTTTAAGAGAGCACTGAGAGGTTTGGTGGTGGAGGATTCACACACAATTGGAGAAGGAAAGGTGTCCCCAGCAGCTTGCTACTTACAGTCAGAAGTACTTTATTCCGGAGAGTGAGAACTCTATCCCTAGTCTCTACAATATGAATAAACAGCCATGGGGATGGTCTATAATGCCACATCATCCAAAGTGAAGTAACATGCAAAAACAAAGAACAATCCCAAGTGTTCATGAACGCTATCAATCTTTCTCGAGCAATTATAGAGGTCCTAGTGCATCTCTCCCACTGACTAATGATAGAAAAAATGAGATGAGTCCAAATGGAAGCCATTATATCAGCAGCAGTGGATGCATGTCCACCAATGACCTGAGCACATCTCGAACACCACATCCACCATAAATTATGCCACCGATAATGAAAAAAAAAATCATTGAAGCCTGCTTTAATCTTCATGGTATAAAAGCCTAGTGCAAGACCTGACATATTTATCTCCTCAAAACTCTCTCCTTTACTAAAACTCACAATCCCCTAGCTGTAACATGTACAACATCTACTTGCCTATTTCTCATGCATGCAAGTGCTAGCTGCTGAGCTACTAAACAGCACAATGCTTGCATAAATGGCAAGTAAATGAGAGACAAACAGCAATGACAAAAAAATTGCACTCTGCTCCACCAACCTGCTCCACCATTTCGTTGGAGTGTTGCTGGACTATGGGGTAGGTCCAAACTTTTTACCCATGGCCTACCCTTTGTCTGCCCCCAATGTTGGAATGGTCACCTCCCCATCTGTAAGCCCCCATATGAGGAGAGCGTGGGGGAGGGAGACCTAGGGCAGGATGTGCCCCAAAAGAAGAGAGGAGGGTACCTGGCTGATCTGCAGGAGCATAAGGCGGAGCAGAGGACAGCAGTAGGGGACCCAAGAGAAGAGGCCATGAGCTAACGGATGACGTCAGCAACAGTACGGAACAGTATGGAGCTGAGGCACACACGTGTGGGCAGATCAGGGAGCCAAGAAATAGCGCAGCATAGTGGGGGTCTATGGGCAGGTATACAGCCTGCATCAGGGTCTCCAGCAGCAGCAAAGGGGAGCCTAGCGGGCCCTAATATAGGGCTGGTTGGGCTGAGCCAACCAGGTCGGTTGGGCCAGCCAACCAGGTCTGTCCAGTCGGCCCATTTAGGGCTGGCTGGTCGGTCCATTTGAAAGGGCCTTGAGCCCTATAAAAGGAGAGGCCTTGGGCCTCATTTCATATCCAGCAGCCAGCAATCCAGGAGGCAGAAAGGAGCAGCAGGAAGCCACCTTCTGGGCCTATATCCAGGAGGTGAGAGGGTGCTTGAAGGGCTGCAGACTTAGCCAGGAAGGGCTGGACCTTGGCTGTCTTCTAGGGCAGCAAGGTGCTGAGATCATCATCGCTTGGAGCAGCACAAGTACCAGCAGAAAAGGAGCAGCAGGGAGCTTGCCTTAGGCCTCATCACTGGAGGTAAAGGGAGCACACAAGAGCTGCAGACTTAGCTAAGAGTGCTGCCCACCTAGGCTGGTGCAAAGACAGCAAGGTGGAAGGGATCTGGACGGAAAGTCTACAGAAGCTCAGGGTGGAGCACGCTGGCTCGAGTCTAGAGATAGCTAGCAGATAGGAGAAGGACCTTGTGGTTAGATCAGAGGACCACACCATTGGTGGGACTCTGGATCTCTCTCTTTTGTATTGTGTCCATAGTTTTGGACGAAAATATATTATTTTGGTGGTTTCTCTATCTGGCTGGTTCATTGTCTATTGATGAGTTTGCACATCTATTTTATGCACATAAGTTAAGAAGTTTGTGATTCCACATCCCACACGCACACTGTGTGAGCTCCTGGGCATTACTATCAGTCTTCCGCTGTGTGTACCCTCTGTTGGGTAATTTCTAACATGGTATCAGAGCCCAAGTAGGAGGCTCACAAGTGTGGGAGTCTGAAGGCAGGGACCTTGCTGAAGGACGACCCTAATTCAGAAGCTCTTGGGAATCGACTTCCACGACTGGAGGATTGTGCCCTTGCGAGAAGGAGGGTACTTTGGCTTAGGGGACTCGCCCAAGGGAAGCGACACTTCCTAGAAGTCCCTAGGTGCTAGGGGCAAGGCAAGGTTTGGAGGGGTCTTAAAGTTAGGCCCAAGGAAACCAATGTTCCATTGGTTAGAAGGGTTAGGATTTAAGTGTGAGGGGCAAACCAATGTTTCATTGGTTTTTGTGGCTTAGAGCATTGATGAGAGGGCCAAGTGGCAGCCCCTCATGCACACCTACCCTCTTCCTCTCCTTTCAAGGCTACGTGATGTTTTCTCTTGGCTGGCACCTCTCTCTTTCCGTATGCATCCGAGGTCCTCTCTCTCTAAGGCTCTTTCTCCAAGGCTTTCGTACAACTGTACGAAAGCATTAATTATTGATTGTACGGGCTGTTGCACGGAATCCAAGATGGACATCCTTTTTGCTGGTTGTACGGAAGAGGCACGCATCCCTAGGCTGTTTGTATGATTGATTCCACGCTTTCCCAACACTGGTGTATGGTTCTTCCACGCTGACGTACGGCTGTTTTTCTCTTGCATGCATCTCGAGGTGAAGCTGCTACTGTACATACCAATGGGCACTGATTTCAAGGTATTCTTGTTGCTGTACGGCTGATCTATGTCCATTTCGAGGTGTTTTCCTCGCTGGTTTCAGTGAATGCTCTCCCTCTCCTGCCCGTGACCCTCCTGCACTCTATCTCTGATTCCAGCCGTTATCTCTCTTCCTTCCCCTCTCCAAGCTGCCATTTCCTCCTGCTGCCTCTTGCTTGCTAGGATCTGCTGCCCCCGGAGGTGTTTTGGAGCTGGATTGAAGTCATTTTGGAAGCTTGTTGTTGTTCCTTTGCTATTGGAAGTCTCCTCTTGGCCATTCAGGTTGTGAATTGACACCCAGTCACAATGGGAGTAACCAGATTGGGATCAAAGGGGCAGTGTGTGGCTTTTCTTCCTGTATTGTGGTCACTTGTTCAGTTTGAGATCTGTGTTGAAGCTTGATCACCCTGAGAGGCTGGTCAGTGGGTTGTGGGATTGCCAATCCTGGTTGAGGAAGTTGGATGCTTTGTGGAATGCTTGGACAGTTGGTCATGGACAATGGTGAATGCCTTAGCCTTGCCTTGGCACTTGGGTACTAGTGTGTGCACTAGGATGGAATGCAGGTTGTAGCCAAAGTTTGGCTTGGACAGTGGAAATAGCCCGCGGGGCAGAGCACAAGGGTGAGCCCTTGTTATAAGTGTTGAGATATCGAGCTTCACTCGCGATATGCCAGGGTGACTGTTGTGCATTTATGTCACCGACTTGTTAGCTGGAGATGCGGTTGGTACACCGCCCACGAATAATAGCTGGATGACAGCTATCCTTATCTACTCTAGTTTGTGGCTCAGTTAGTATGCCACCTTAGTTAGTTGAGTTTGGTTTGAGACCCACATATAGGGTTCTTCTATTTCTTTGTACTAGAGTTCTTTTGGCTTTCACAACTAAGAAGAGGAAAACTGTTTTCAGCCTCCACCTTTGTGTGTATTCCCCCATTGTGATTGTGAGAAAGCCTCAAGTGAGACTCCTTCCCTCTCTCCCACTATCTTCACATGGTATCAGAGCCTTGTTCGTGGTAAGGAGCTCAAGAAAGCAAGCCAAGTTCGTGGTGTCCTGGTAAGAGGACCAGTGTTGCTTTCCTATTTCGAGTTTGGGAGCAAATCTCTGCAGGTAGCACAGCCAGAAGTGCAAGAGTGCACTGTCTCAGATTGAGCGGTGTGGCGAGAGCGCAGTATATGCTACGGGAAAAGGGCGAAGCACTCAGTGACGTTATTTTTCTGATTCGAGGTCATTTCGGGGCCCGTTTTGGAGACGGAAGTTCTCCGCAGGCACTCAAAAAAAGGCCGTGTTTTTGCTGTGCGACCACTGTTCTGCGGGTCGGTGAAAAGTTGCCGCAGAAATTGCATCGTATGCCTTTGTGCAGAGATATTGGGAGTTACAGATTCATGCTTGTTGCCTGTTGATGCAAAATCATCACTAGGAAGTGACTGTGTGGTGAAATACCACTTTCGTCAGTTTTGCAGTTCTGCCCGTGTGAGGCAAAAGCTGTGTTTTTTGCAGTGACAGAATATTTTGCAGTGTTCTGTAATGGCATCTGATTCTCTTTCACAGATTGTCACTGAAAAGCTTGACAAGAACAACTTCCAGGCATGGAAGTTTAGAATGACGAATTTCTTGATGGGAAAAGACTATTGGGAGTTCATTACAGGAAATGAAGAAGAACCTGTTCTTCCTAATGTTCCCAGTCAACACGAAATGCAGGCATTTAAAGGATGGCATGAGAGAGCCAGGAAAGTTATGTACTGGCTGTCTATCTGTATTTCGGACTCCATGATTGTGCATATTCAGGATGCAAATACGCCAAAGGAGGCATGGGATACTTTGGCAAAAATGTATAGCACAAATACGCAAGCCAGGAAAATGCAACTCAAACAGGAGTTGCACAATGTGCAGAGAGAAAATTTGAGCATAAATGACTACCACATGAAAGTGCAGAAAATTGCAGATGCACTTGCTTCCATTGGGTCGCCAGTGGATGATGACGATTTGGTTTCTGTGACCTTGAATGGTCTAGGAAAGGATTATGCACAATTCCGGACATCCATTGCCGTCCGTGAAAAATTTCCAGACTTTGAGGAGTTGATCGCTCTTCTAATTTCTGAAGAGCAGAGAAATGGGGGTGCATCTTCTTCAGCAGGAACTTCAAAAGAAACTGTCTTCTACTCAAATGCTGGCAGAGGTAGAGGCAGAGGTAGAGGAGGCCGATCTGCAGGCCGTGGTAGAAATCAGAATATGCAGCAAACGCAAGAAAACCAGTCCTATGCAGGAGGACGTGGTAACTCTAGAGGCAGGGGGAGCCAAAGAGGCCGTGGTGGATGGCAGAGAAGCCAAAATGCAAACAGCAATGTTGAATGCTACTATTGTGGCAAAATGGGTCATATGGCTAAGGACTGCTACAAAAAGCAGAATGACATTATGAATGGAAAATTGCAGCAAGGCAATTATGCATCTTCTAGCAGGCAGGGTGATGACAGAAATGAGCATCTATTTATGGTGCAGCATATGACCAATTCTGTGACAAGTGCAGAAGAACAAAATGATGTGTGGTATGTTGACTCAGGTGCGTCAAACCACATGACAGGTCATGCAGAATGGATGCAAGATGAAGGAAAATGGAAAAGCCAGGATTTGTGGAGACTGGTGATGATACTGCACATCCTATTGTGCAGATTGACAAAATTCCTTTGTCTATGCAGGATGAAAAGAAATACTTGTCTGATGTATTTCATGTCCCGAACATCACCAAGAACCTGGTTTCTGTTGGTCAGATGGTTGAGCAGGGCTTGTAGGTCAGATTTAATCCTCATGGATGCTTTGTTGAGGATATGAAAAATAATGGTCGCTTGATAGCAAAAGGAAAGAAGAAGGGCAGGATGTTTACGTTGGATGCAGACATGCCTGAATTGAGTGCAGCAATGTTTGCACATGGGACCGGTGTAGTTGCAGATATTGATATCTGGCACAAACACATTGGTCATGTTAATATACAGCGACTTAAATCAATGCAAGCCCAAAATATTGTTGCAGGATTGCCTAAATTCAAGGTTGCAGAAATGCACAAGGTTTGTGAAGCCTGTCAATTTGGGAAACAGGCAAGAAAACCTTTTCCTAGGCATGTTCAAGAGAGTAAAAAGCCATTGGAATTAATCCAATCTGATGTGTGGACTACAAAAGCTGCATCTATTGGAGGCTGTCACTATTTTGTCACATTTATTGATGACTTCAGCAGAAAACTGTGGGTGTATTTTATGAAAAAGAAAAGTGAAGTGTTTGGGCACTTCAAAGCTTTCAAAGCTATGGTTGAAAAAGAAACAGGCCTGCAAATAAAATGCCTAAGGTCAGATGGAGGGGGAGAGTACCTCTCAAATGAGTTTGCAAGGTTCTTGCAAGAGCATGGTATAAAGCAGCAATATTCATCAGTCATACCCCACAGCAAAATGGAATTGCAGAAAGAAAAAACAGGCATATTGGAGAGGTATCTCGGGCTATGCTAAATGAAAAAGATCTACCAGATTATTATTGGGCTGAAGCAGTTGCTACAGCAGTCTATATAATGAGCAGGACTCCCACTGCAGCAATACATGGCATGACGCCAGAGGAGATGTATACTGGTAGGAAACCAGATATTTCTAATTTGAAGATTTTTGGTTGCATTGCCTATGTCCATGTGCCAGATGAGTTGAGGTCCAAGTTGGATCCAAAAGCTGAGAAGTGCATCTTTATTGGTTATTCTCTGCAGCAGAAAGGGTATAAATGCTATAACCCTTCTACACGTAAGTTCACAGTGAGCAGAGATGTTGTTTTTGATGAGATGAGCAGCTGGTATAAACCAGTAAATGTGATGATTGATGTAGATGCACAAAATGGTAATGCTGCACAGAATGCACAGCAGCAATCACAAAATATCAGTGGACCTGGAGTGTCCTCTACCAGTGGTTCACATGCTTCGCCATGGACAGGTAGATTGAGATCAGGAGAATCCCCTCAAAGCAATGCAGAGAGTGGTACGCAGGTATCACGAAAAGGAAAAGAGAAGGTAGATCAGTCCATGTTTGATGTGAATGCAGGTCACTCTTGTGTGGAGGGTGAATCCAGTGGCTCAGAACAGAGCATTGATGATGAGTTGGGTATTCCTTCTGTTGTTACACCTGGAGTAAGGAAGACCAGGGATGTTTTGAGAGCACCTGGAAGTGAGCCTATTTTGCACAGGTCTACCAGGGTTAGGTATCCTGTGGATAGGCTGAAATATGATGGATTTACAGCCATTCACTATGCCTATATGGTCAAAGTGATACAGGAACCAGAACCCACTTCTTTTGAGCAAGCCATGGGAAATGAAAAATGGGAGAAAGCCATGGATGAAGAAATGGATGCCTTGGATGCTAATGCTACATGGGAATTGGTGCCTTTACCTAAAGGCAAGAATGCAATTGGCTGTAAGTGGGTTTATAAGATCAAGCACAGACATATGGCATTGATTATGAAGAAACTTTCAGCCCAGTTGCAAGGATGGCAACCGTAAGAGCAGCCATTGCTATGGCTGCATCAAAGGGATGGTCTTTACATCAGATGGATGTAAAGAATGCCTTCTTGCATGGTGATTTGCAAGAAGAGGTCTTTATGGAGCAGCCAGCAGGTTATGTTCATGCTATTCATCCTGAGTTTGTTTGCAGGTTGAAGAAAGCCTTGTATGGCTTGAAGCAAGCACCTAGAGCATGGTCTAACAAGATAGGACAGTATCTTGTCACTATTAGCTTTCAGATTTCCAAGGCAGATTTCTCACTCTATGTGAGAAAAACAGAGAAAGGGATTATGCTGCTGGTCATTTATGTTGATGATTTGATCATCACAGGTGATAGTGATGAAGATATCCTTCATGTGAAAATGCTATTGAGGCAGAAGTTTGAGATGAAGGATTTGGGAGAGCTGCGTTATTTCTTGGGCATTGAGGTGATTAGATCACCAAGTGGGATACAGCTCTTGCAGAGGCAGTATGGATTGGACATGCTGTTCAAATATGGGATGACAGGCTGTAAGCCTATTTCAGTTCCTTTGGAGCAGAATGGTTATTTCTTGGGCATTGAGGTGATTAGATCACCAAGTGGGATATAGCTCTTGCAGAGGCAGTATGGATTGGACATGCTGTTCAAATATGGGATGACAGGCTGTAAGCCTATTTCAGTTCCTTTGGAGCAGAATGTGAAGCTGAGCGCAGATGCAGGTGAGCTTCTGGAGGACCCTACTATGTACAGACGCATAGTAGGAAGTTTGATTTACATGACTATTACCAGGCCAGATTTGAGCTATGCTATTGGGTTGGTAAGTCAATTTATGCAGGCTCCAAGGAAACCGCATTTGGATGCGGCTAGACGCATACTCAGGTATGTGAAGTTCACATTGCAGTATGGACTTTTTTATGAGGCTGGGATTCAGATACAGTTGCATGGATACACTGATGCTGATTGGGCTGGTAGTATTTCTGATAGACGATCTACCAGTGGATATGTGTTCTCTTTTGGGAGTGCTGCAGTCACTTGGAGCAGCAAGAAACAGCCTACAGTTGCCTTGTCGAGCACAGAGGCTGAGTACAGGGGTGCAACAATTGCTGCATGTGAGGTAGCTTGGTTGCATAAGCTACTCTATGATATGCATCAGTCTACAGATGGGCCAGTTGTCATTTATTGTGACAACATGAGCAGCATACACTTGGCAAAGAACCCAGTCTTTCATGCTAGAACAAAGCACATTGAGGTGCATTATCACTATGTGCGGGAGCAGGTTTTACTAGGTCTTATTGATCTAGTTTATGTCAGCACAGAGGATCAGGTAGCTGACATATTCACGAAAGCATTGGGCGCAGAGAAGCTGCGCAAGTTCAGAGACCTGCTTGGTGTGCAGGAATTGGGATTGAGCTCGAGGGGGAGTGTTGAGATATTGAGCTTCACTCGCGATATGCCAGGGTGACTGTTGTGCATTTATGTCACTGACTTGTTAGCTGGAGATGCGGTTGGTACACCGCCCACGAATAATAGCTGGATGACAGCTATCCTTATCTACTCTAGTTTGTGGCTCAGTTAGTATGCCACCTTAGTTAGTTGAGTTTGGTTTGAGACCCACATATAGGGTTCTTCTATTTCTTTGTACTAGAGTTCTTTTGGCTTTCACAACTAAGAAGAGGAAAACTGTTTTCAGCCTCCACCTTTGTGTGTATTCCCCCATTGTGATTGTGAGAAAGCCTCAAGTGAGACTCCTTCCCTCTCTCCCACTATCTTCACAATATGTACCAATTTCATTCCTAAAGACATAAATAAATACCAGAAGGGGTGCCAAGTGTTTGGGGCCAATGTGGTGTCTTGTACTTGGTTTCATTGAGCAGGGGCACTCTAGCCTTCATCCACTTATTTCTCCAATCATTTCTAAGTGGCATTGCTTAAAGTTAAGTGGTTGGAAATGATGCAATGTGGCTGTGAGTAATAAATATGCAATGCAAGTTATGGTCTACTGCCCTTTAGGAAACTGAAGGCCGGTTACAGTTATATGCTGTAATTCATGCTTTGAAAAGCATGGAGACATTATTTGTATCATGCAGATTTTTTTGTCAATGTCAATCACTATACTCGGAGATATTTTGTAAGTAATTAGTAGAGGAGTATCTCCCTACCTGTGCTGAGCTGCTAACTCGACCCCATCTCTACTCACCTCCTCCCCCCTGTCACCTTTGCTCTAACCTCCCCCTGCCTTCTCCTTAGCTCCCCCACCACCTTCCTTTGGCCCTTTAGCTTCCTTCTCCGCCGCTTCCTATGCCCACCCTATTGGAAAGGTCACCTCCCCATCTGTAAGCCCCCATATGAGGAGAGCATGGGGGGGGTGAACCTAAGCACAAAAGCATGGTACCCAGGTGCTAGTGAAGGGCCTGGCAGAGGCAGCTCAAGGCGCCTTCATGGTAGGATCCAGTCATGGAATAGGCGACCCAGATGGCAAGGGTTGCAGGCAGGATCTCGACCTGCAGCAAGCCCTGGACAAGGCGCAATGATAGCAGGCCAGCACAGCAGGCTGGAATAGGCCTCACATGGAGGAAGAAAATGGCGCAGGGCCACGTGGCAAGGCAGGGGAGAAGAGGCTGGGCTGGACCGTGTATTTATAGGGCATTCGCTCTTGAAAGGTGGGCCAAGGGCCCTTGTAATGAGAGCCCCAAAAGGGCAGCCCACAGTCCCATAAATGGGGAGCTGTGGGGTCAGTTTTGGTTGGCCAGGGGCAGGGGGATGAACCGACTAGCAGTCGGCTCTTTCTAGGGCTGTTGGGTCGGTTGGTTGGCCAGGCGCTTGGGCCTATATAAAGAGGTCATTCAGGCCTCATTTCATCATCATCTGGAGCAGCAAATCCATCAGCAGAAGGAGCAGCAGTAGGGCTACCTTTGGGCCTACAGTCAGGAGAAGAAAGAAGTACCTTGTGTTGCAGACTTAGCTTGCAGGAGGCTACCCACCTAGGCTGGTTTCCAGACAGCAAGGTGGAGAGGATCATTCTGGACAGAAAGTCTACAGAAGCTCGAGGTGGAGCATGCGGACTCTAGTCTAGAGATAGCCAGCAGATAGGAGAAGGACTTTGTGGTAAGATCAGAGGACCACACCATTGGTGGGACTCTGGATCTGTCCCTCTTGTATTGTGTCCATAGTTGTGGACGGAAATATATTATTTGGTGGTTTCTCTATCTAGTTCGGTTTATTGTCTATTGATGAGTCTGCACACCTATTGAATGCACATAAGTAAAGAAGTTTGTGATTCCACACCCACACCGCACACTGTGTGAGCTCCTGGGCATTACTATAAGTCTTCCGCTGCATGTACCCTCTGTTGGGTATTTTCTATCATGGTATCAGAGCCCAAGTAGGAGGCTCACAGGTGTGGGAGCCTGAAGGCAGGGACCTTGCTAAAGGACGACCCTGATTCAGAAGCTCTAGGGAATCGACTTCCACGACTGGAGGATTGTGCCCTTGCGAGGAGGGTGACTCAGGTTCAGTCAGGAGCGTTCAGAGTTCTGGTTTACTGAAATTGAGTTTGGTTGACTTTGCTGAGTGGTATATACAGCAGAGATGTCGACCTCTACAGCCTCTTCAGCCCCTGCTTTCCCTTCCTCCTCCTCTAGTTTTCTCTCTTTCACTATCCCTAACTTTGGAGAGTCTGGGAACCTGGACGGGACTAATTACCCGATCTGGAAAGTGAAGGTCCGGAGTCATTTAGTGGCTCGAAAGTTGTGGAAGCTGACCACGGGAGAGGAGTCGAAGCCGGAGGACATGGTGGATAGTAAAGGGAAGGTACTCATGGCAGTAGACAAAGAGGAGCTTGAAGCTTGGGAAGAAAGAGATGCCCGTGCCCTGGCAATAATCATAGGGACTACGGCAGACTCCGTTCTTTCGCATATCCATCTGGCCGAGACGTCAGTACAGGCGTGGGCCACCCTGAAGGATCTGTACGAGACAGATAATACCTCCCAGATCGTGCTTCTTCAGCATCAACTCTACAATCTTGATATGGAAGAAGGCGATACGGTACATAGCCATTTGACGAAGGTCAAGGTGGTGCGGGATCAGCTCGCAGCAATTGGTCAGAAGACAGACTCATGCCATCTAGCCTTGATGGTACTGAGGAGATTGCCTCGGAGTTTCAAGAGCTTTGTTACGGCTGTGACAACAGGACAGAGGACCAAACCTCTGACGTTTGGGGAGTTGTGTCCATTACTGCTACAGGAGGAAGCTCGGGAGAAGCTCTACAACGAGGACAAAGACGACAAGGCGATGCTGGCAAAGGATTCTGCTGGGAAAGGAAAGGGCAAGCCTAACGGTGGCAAGTCCAATAAAGATGACTCTGACGAGGAGGGGACTTCGCAGAGGAAGCACAAGAAGAAGTGTTTCTATTGTGATACGCCCGGACATTTTGCAAAGGACTGCAGAAAGAAAAAGGCGGATCTGAAAAACAAACAGGAGTCTGACTCAGATTCAGAGGGAAAGGCCAAAGCAAATGTGGTAATCGAAGAGTTGTTCCTGGTGACATCACCGAGTGTTACTGAGGTCAGATATGTTGATCCAGAAATCACAGTAAGGATGTCTGACATAGAGATGTGGGTCGATGAGGAGTCAGATGCCTTTGTGAAGGTGAAGGACAGTATGGAGCGCTTGGTACCTTCCAGGTGTGTGGCTGTTGACACTGACACGAGGGTGGATTCTATGGAAATCCCTGGGGTCTCATGGTCAGATGGCTGCTGGACTTCAAAAGCCGAGAATGCGACTGAAGGAGGTGGTGCCAGGAGGTGCTACCAGAGATGGACCTGTGTATCAGGATGGTGTGCGGAAGCAGAACCGGACCTGGTGGAGCAGGAGCCACTGGATGCAAAGCCAAGAAAATATTTCGACACCGAAAGGTTCCAGAGAACTACGACCAGGGAGTTACTGGAGCATCTTCATCGACATGTTGGCATTGGGCTGAGATGTGTCAGTGAGAGGGGGTGTTGGAAAGGTCACCTCCCCATCTGTAAGCCCCCATATGAGGAGAGCATGGGGGGGGGTGAACCTAAGCACAAAAGCATGGTACCCAGGTGCTAGTGAAGGGCCTGGCAGAGGCACAGCTCAAGGCGCCTTCATGGCAGGATGCAGTCACGGAATAGGCGACCCAGATGGCAAGGGTTGCAGGTAGGATCTCGACCTGTGCAAGCCTTGGACAAGGCGCAATGATAGTAGGCCAGCACAGCAAGCTGGAACAGGCCTCACATGGAGGCAGACAACGGCACAGGGCCACGTGGCAAGGTGGGGGAGCAGAGGCTGGGATGGACCCTGTATTTATAGGGCATTTGCCCTTGAAAGGTGGGCCAAGGGCCCTTGTAATGAGAGCCCCAAAAGGGCGGCCCACAGTCCCATAAATGGGGAGCTGTGGGGTCGATTTTGGTCGGCCAGGGGCAGGGGGCTGAACTGACCAACAGTCGGCCCTTTCTAGGGCTATTGGGTCGGTTGGCTGGCCAGGCTCTTGGGCCTATATAAAGAGGTCATTCAGGCCTCATTTCATCATCATCTGGAGCAACAAATCCACCAGCAGAAGGAGCAGCAGCAGGGCTACCTTTGGGCCTACAGTCAGGAGAGGAAAGAAGTACCTTGTGTTGCAGACTTAGGAGGCTGCCCACCTAGGCTGGTTTCCAGATAGCAAGGTGGAGAGGATCATTCTGGATGGAAAGTCTATAGAAGCTCGAGGTGGAGCACGTGGACTCTAGTCTAGAGATAGCCAGCAGATAGGAGAAGGACTTTGTGGTAAGATCAGAGGACCACACCAGTGGTGGGACTCTGGATCTGTCTCTCTTGTATTGTGTCCATAGTTGTAGATGGAAATATATTATTTGGTGGTTTCTCTATCTAGTTTGGTTCATTGTCTATTGATGAGTCTGCACACCTATTGAATGCACATAAGTAAAGAAGTTTGTGATTCCACACCCACACCGCACACTGTGTGAGCTCTTGGGCATTACTATAAGTCTTCTGCTGCGTGTACCCTCTGTTGGGTATTTTCTATCACACCCTCCCCCATTTTTTGTTCTGCCTCAACCCCCGCCTGTCTCTCCGCAGATCATGGTGGGGTTTTGGGGCACTGCTGGTAGCTCCCCCATTGCCTTCCTTTGGCCCTTCAGCTTCCTTCTCCACCGCTTCCTATGCCCACCCTCCCCCATTTTCTATTCTACCTCAACCCCCGCCTGTTTCTCCTCAGATCATGGTGGGGGTTCGGGGCACTGTTGGTCATCCACCAGCTGGGCTAGCCTGTTTTTGTGGAGGAAAACAAGACCCTTTTCATGCTCTAGCACCCCCTTGGTGGGGATTTCTTGGAGGGCTATTGCTTCTCTTTAAAAAAAAACCCTTTTTCTCCTTCCCTTTCCCTCTCCCCTCTCCTCTTTCCCCACCTCTGACTCTCACTCGCTGCTCAGCATTTTGTCTTCTTGATTCCTAGGAGCGCAATCTTGGTGGTGATCCTTTGGTGTGAGAGGGCTCACATGGCAGCTACCCTGACTCCCACAGCCATTTGGATTATGCTTTCCCTAGAAAATAAACAAGTGACATCACCATCCAGTCCCTCCATGACAGATCATTGGTGGGCCGTACTGTTGGCCTCAAGCCTATGAGGAGCAAAATTCATAATTGAATACAACCGAGCTTGGCTTTACAGAGTCACCACATCCAAGAGGTCAATATCTACATCAAAGGTGCCTTTCTTCTCCAATTGAGCTCCCCCATCACCACACAGACCTTGGTGAAGTAGAGTCACATTTTACTCAGCCCACAGATAGTGTTCTTCATACCATGGTATCACCGGTTCACAGTGGACAACATGGACGTGATGCTCCATGTTGCCACACTTCCTAGTGATGCTTCATTTTCTCGAACTCCCAAGGGAGTACCGTTTCATCTTTGTCCTCTATAGGAGGCTGATTTGGCATAGTGTCGGAGTCCACACCTACCACAACACCTATCAAAGGATCACACCAAACAACATGGATGCAACGCATCATGGACCACACTTCCTAGTGACACTTCATTTACTCGGACTCCTGAGTGCGTACCACTCCATCTTGTCCTCTATGTATGGTTGTTCGGCATAGTGTTGGAGTCCTCGCCTACCACAGCAGCCTCAGTGATTACAAAATGCCCAAAGTCCCTATCAAAGGAGATCTCCCTCAAGGTACTAGAAGGGGCAGCTTTGACAGTGGCTCGAGGTTTCCAACCTCCCACGTCAGGTAAATGGAACACTTGGCCAAGGCTTGCCCTTCGAAGGTAGGTCGGACCCACAGCCTCACCTAGGCTAGCAGCATGAGGGTCGAGAGGACAAATCTTAGAGGCTTGCCATACAGTAGCAATCATCCGAAACCCCAAGGGTGGAACATTCCAAGGGGGCTTGGACCACTATGGACAAGAAGAAGCTAGGCAAGAGGGCGGCAAAGAACCAGAGACGCCGCACCTTCTATCAATAGCAAGCGAGTACATGCCCTCCATCAGCCCCCCCTTCCAAGGGAAAACGAGCAAAGAGAGCCCCCTTGGGACGTTCCCAGACACTTGAGAGAAATATCTTCTTCGATCTTTTAGTAGACTCGCTTAAGCTAGTGCCCCATAGTTCCCAAGCGACTTCTCACGACCAGGTCATAGGAGAGGTTCCCCTTCGCCCGCCGCCCCCCCCAAAAAAAAAAACCCACCCCTCCTCATCTACCCCCTAACCCCCCCTTCTCCACTACCACCCTCAATCATTCATCCTCCATATCCTGCGTCCCCCCTCCCCAAACCACCCCTCCCCTTCTCTGCGACCCCCCTCAATGCTATCACAACACCCTCATCACCCACCCTTCGACCATCTCGCCTCCCTTCCTGCCTCCTCCCCCTCTCACCTATTGTCCTACCCATACCCCCTCTCCCGCCTTCTTCCACCCGACATCCAGTGCCCTTCCATGCCTAGGCCTCTTGACAAGAGCACAGCTTCAGCTTCAACTTCCTCATCACAGCCTCGGCCCAACCCCAAGACTTGGCTTCTATGGAGCCACCACAAGCGGCCTCACCATCCTCATAGTCGCCAAGACTGAAGCCTCACCCAAGACAGCCCCTCTAAATAGAGTTCTAAAGGGTAGGGCCCTAGAACTCATCCTCCAGCCTCGTAAAGGGGATTCCATTGGAGCAAGTGGTAGCCCCTCCTGTCCTTTTTGGGGTTTAAACCTAGCATCCATAGGCGAGGAGTAGTGGAACCCCCCACCCGTTGCCTTTGACATTATGATGCATGACCAGACATTTAGCATTATGGAGGACTAGTTGGGATATGGATAACCCCAGCCACATAGCCATTTTTCAACTTGCCTCTTCGCATGATAGATGTGGCATTGGCCTTGCAATTGTTGCGATCCATCTTGGGACTAGAGGATGTAAGCAAGCCACACAGTAGACGCCAAGCAATGTGTTAGCTGACTAGGAGTGGAGATCTGCTTCCTGATGCAATGGGCCTTACAGGTGGGTAGAGAGCCAATTATGCCTCTGGTGGGCCGCCACAGGGATACGGATTACTCCATGTCCAACCCCCCCCCCCGAAGTCACAGAAATCCACGATTGTTACACAGGCTTCCACACATAGGAGGGCCTTGTTTGGCCAACCCCCTTCCTCCCCATGAGTTGGGACTTGGTGAGTTGGAACATGCATGGCCTTCATGACCGGACACGTCAGCAACCGCAAAACGGTTGAATCTTCATCAAGAGCTGCTGCTGGCTCTAATGGGTCCCTTTGTCGACATTATTAAGATCAAGAAGCACATAATTTCAACCTCAACAATCAAACAACAAAAGCCTACTCCCAAGGCAGGGGCTGGAGATTTGGTCCCCTGCAATAGGCAGAAGCGGAGGGGTATGCATCTCAATATCTCATACTTTTGACATGGATTTTACAATCAAAGTCAGCTCATAGGAGGACATGCGGTTTCAATTGGTTAAGGATGGGGTGTCCAGGATTGAGATTCTGAATGATGTCTACACACCAACTTGACAACAATAGAGGCCTACCTTTTCGAGGTGACTCATCAAGTGTCTCCCGGATGTGCACTCACGTATTGTTGTTGGAGACTTCAAAAATCTAGAGTTTGAGGAGGACGAGCAGGGTGGAGTCTCTCTTTGAGCAATGCCCCAAGAAAGCATAGTACGTGGGAGCAATTCATTTCATGATTAGCAGCCGAGATCCATGGTGGGAGGCAAAGTTCTCCAGATAGCCTCTGTTCCACCTTTGCCCTTCCTTGTTTGGCCAGAGGCAGGGACTAACACCCATTAGAGTAGCGAAAGGGCTCACGAGGGATGAGCGAGGGACATGTCATGGACTTGGTTCATGTATCCCTTTGTCCAATTCCTCTTGCTATTTTCTTTGTCCACTACAAGAGCTTCCCAAGAGATCAACAAATTTGGTAGCACAAAACTGCCCTCACACTCACATATGTCTTGCAGCATAGTAGCGAGGCTTGAAAGATTTCTTTTAGGATCCTTGCAATGACCACTATCTTGTTTCTATGTAAGGGTTTGGTGTCACCAAACCCCCTCCCTCTCATATAGAGCTTGGGACCCAGTGAGATTGCTAGTTACAAAAGGCACGTGCCTTCCCTTTTTGCAAAAGCGGCTAGATACGGGGGATTATGTAATTGCTCAAGCATCTAAGAACAATCAGCCCTTAACATCCATAAAAAAGGATGCAGAAGAATGCTCATCTAGGGATCCTCACAAGGAAATAGGAGGTGCACCTCTCGGGTTCTCTCTTTCTTGATTAATCCCTTCCCTTTGCTCTGTATTACCATAGCCATAGCTTTATGTGTTGATTCGATTAAATTTTTCCACAAGCTCTGCTTTAAAGTGGATAGTGCTCTCATCTCCTGGAATGAGCTAAGGACTTACTGGTAGAATTCTTACTATTATTTGTGCTTCAAATCATAGGAGGCATTATGGGTAACGCTTTAATCAAGTTTTTTCAATGCGACCGTTCCTTTTTTCGACCATACGTCAACATGGGTTCAAGCTTGGACATATATTTGCATGTTACCAAACGATGTTCGATTGGGGTTGGAATTGATAGCATCAACGCTTTGGTTCATTTCTTATGACATAAGCATTTGATGGGATTTTCATGAATGATATTATGAATGATGAAACTTAATTCATGGACTATGGGAACCATTTCATTAACCTCCACCTTCCCTCCTATTAAGGATGGTGTAAATTGCACCATATATATAGGGAAAAACCCTAAGGAGTTCACATATATATCTTCATGTTCATGTTCAATACACTTAGTGTACAAGTAGCTATATCGTGCGCACTCCTCTCTCTCTCTCTCTCTCTCTCTCTCTCTCTCTCTCTCTCTCTCTCTCTCTCCCTCTCACTTCCGTTATCATGGTATCAGTGCGCCAGGTGTTCCCACTCCCTTCATGAATGTCAAGCCCTCCTTCCGTGAGGCATCTTCCATTCAGAGATATTTCTGTCAGAGAGAGTGCTCCTCTGTCAACTTCCCATGTTCACCTCTCTATCACCCATGCTCTAGGTGCTTGATTTAGCCCATAGAGAGCTTTCTTCAACCTGCAAACATAAGACTTCCTCCAATAAGTCACCATTTAGGAAAGCATTCTTGACATCCATTTGCTGCAATTTCTAGCCATTTGTAGCAGCCAATGCTATAACAGTTCTCATAGTTACCATCTTGGCAACAGGGCTGAAAGTTTCCTCATAATCTAGCCCATACTGGTGTGCATACCCTTTGGCAACCAGCCTTGCTTTATACCTTTCTACTGATCCATTAGACTTGCATATTTTACTTTGTAGAACCATTTGCAACCAATAGGATTCTTGCCTTCAAGCAACTCCACCAAATCCCAAGTCTGATTACTGGCAAGGGCATCCATCTCCTCATCCATGGCATTCCACCAATGACCATGTTGCATAGCCTCACCAAAGATAGTTGGGTCAGTATGTCCCATAACTTTTGTGATATATGCATAATGCCGAGTAGCATAACCACTATAAGTTAACCTGTCAACACGATATGTGGCTCTCTGTGACCTTCTCACTGGAGTGCCTGACTCTCCTCATTCATGAGGAGGTATGTACCTACTTCCCTTGACTCCAGGTGTAGACACAGATGGTATACCTAGCTCATTATCCAAACTATCACTACATGACGAATCATAGCCACAATTTGATGGCCCAGGGACATCATTTTCAGGTTGCAAAAGCACCTCAACAACCTTGGCTTTCCCTTTATCTCTCCCCCTCACTGAATAGCAGTGTCAGTGAAATTGCATAACCTGCCCAGACCAAGGATTCACTGTAGTAGAACCAATAGATGTAGGCCCAGATATGGATGTACTAATTTGCTGATTTTTATTATATGCATGACCTGCAGATGCATCATTTGGAACAACCACTTTCGGCTTGCCATACCAAGATTCCAGCTCATCAAAAACAACATCCCAACTCACCATAGACTTCTTGGTTGATGGGTTGTAGCATTTGTAACCCTTCCGGTTTTGTGCATAGCCAATAAACACACATTTTTCAACCTTCGGATATAATTTTCTCCTCTTCTCATCCGGTATATGCACATATGCCAAGCTGCCAAACACTTTTAAATGACTGACATTAGGCTTGTATCGATACAATTTCTCATATGGTGTGAGCATATGAATGCCAGCAGTAGGAGTGCGATTCAGCACATACACTGTAGTTGCAAGTGCTTCTGCCCAATAAGAATCAGGTAAGTTCTTTTCATTCAACATGGCTCTACCACATGAACCAATCACCCCATTCTTACGTTCAGCCACTCCATTCTGCTATGGTGTATATGGGCATGTAAGCTCTCGTCTAATCCCATGATAGGCCAAGAAGTCATCAAATTCATTTGATAGATATTCGCCTCCATTATTTGATCTCAAGCATGTGATATATAACCCAAACTCCTTTTCAACATGTTGCTTGAAATGCTTGAAGGCAGGCAGGACCTCATTCTTATGTTTCAAAAAATACAGCCATGTATACCGGCTGAAATCATCAATAAATGTAACATAATATGACGAGCCTCCCATTGAGGTAGTGTGTGCAGGACCCTAGACATCAGAGTGAATCAATTGCAAAGGTCTACTACTCTCCCGCAGATGCTTAGTGAATGGCAACCTTGATTGTTTTCCAAACTAGCATGCAGGACAAACATGCTCTAAAGCAGTATACTTGAACTTTGGCAAGCCATCGACAATGCCTCTTTGCTGCATATTTTTCAGCCTCTGAATATTGACATGACCAATCCTTTTGTGCCAAATTTCCAAATCAGAGACAACACCCGTACCATGGGTAAACATGGCAGCCTTTAGTTCCGGCATGCCTGCATCTAAAGTAAACATTCTTCCTTGCCTTTTCCCTTTCACAATCAACTTGTAGCCATTACCAAACTCCTCAATGAAGCATCCATCCTTATTAAACCGGACTTGCAAGTTCTGCTCAGCCATTTGTCCAATAGACAACAAGTTCTTGGTGATCGAAGGCACATGCAACACTTCACGCAGCTTCTTGGTCTGACCATCATGCATCACCAAAGGCACAACACCCTTGTGTGTAATGTCATGCTGTGTATCATCTCCTATGCAAACATAACCATGCACACCAGGAGTCATCTCATCAAACCACTCTCCATGTGGTCTCATGTGATTATATGCTCCTGAATCAATATACCATATATCATCCAAGCCACCATCAATAGGCTTATGATCCTGCACATGCGTCATAGCAAATAGCTAATCTGAGGATGTCTCATGCACATAACTAGAAGAGGCAAAATGACCATGCTGATTTGCCTTTCCTCTTTGATTTGCTTGCTTCTTGAAATAATCTCTAGCAATATGGCCAACCTTGCCACAGTAATGACATGTCTTATCACTATGGCATAATTATTTTGATCCAACTTCTCTCCAACAATTTGTGTAATGTTGTCACTCCCACTAGCCATGGTTTCCAACAGCAGATTTCTGCAACTTTTTGTTGTATTGCATAGTCAATAACTTCTGCACGTTACCTCAAATGAAAAAACTATCAACGAACAAATTGTAGCCAATCCACAGGTCTACAACTTTCCAGTTTAGTGCAGGTCCAAATTCCATAAGGTTTCACTATTAGTTGCTGCTAAAAACAGGCACCTGCACACTTTTGACAGCAGTCTGGAAACTTCCAATTACTAGTTCAATGGATCAACCAGACTCAAAATGCCACTTTGCTACCATCACTGGCAAGGCATAGCATCTGTCAAGCTACTTGACATTAACATCCAACCACTGGGCATCCAAATACCATCACATATATCCATGAACATTGCAATATCATGCTTGCAATTGCATTTGACAATTTGACAGTAAGTTGTAAACTGTGACTTTTTTGGATTTTCCCAAGCTCATAACTTTTGACAGTAAATCCAAATGAACTTGCTTCTAAAAGCAAAGTCGGAGCTTGTATACTTGCCTCCAACTTGTCAGTTCAGACCAGCATCCAAATCCACACAGTTTGAGAAATAAACAGTCTAGAAAATGAATTGATCACTTTTGAACAAAAAACAGTAGCAATACTATGTTTGGAGGAACACGGGGGGGGTAGCTCAAAGAGAGACTAAGACTCCATAAAAATGATGTACGAGAATGTAGCAAACCTTTGCGGTGTTGGAAAAGGAAGAAAGCAAGTCGTATATCACTTTTGAAGTCTCCAAACGCTGTCCAGGAGCATCCAAACAAGATCTACAAGCTGAAGGTTCTCCTCACTTGATAGGAGATGGAGGAGAGTTTTTTTCAGCCACAAATAACCTCCAGAGAGCTGGGCGATGAGATTTGGAGAGACATTTCACAAACAACCTCCAGAGAGCTGGGTGATGAGGTTTGGAGAGACGTTTTTGCTTCTTACTGTTGTATATACCTCTTGCTTGGCTCAAACCAAGTAGTAGTTGTCCAGAAAAAGAGATCAGCTCCGTTCTATCACACCCAAATAATAAAACGAGTTGTGTTTTGTCAAAATACATCTCCCACGAGCAACCTATGGTTAATTGCGATCTCCCCTTAGCAAGAAGACATCAATTAGACAGCTCCCAAGCCAAACAGAAGCTGGAAATTGCTACTTCAATCCAAAAAACGAGATCTCTTCTCATCACTTCGAAGCTTCAGAGTAGGAGAAGCACTCCCGCAAGCTTCCACAAGCAGTGTGGGCAACCAGAAGGCAAGGAATGGTAGCTCTGATACCATATTAAGAAAAACAAGAAGAGAGATATAGGAAGCAACAGTCTCCTCCACAATCAGCTCATATTCACCCCACACAACACAATTGAACACTACTAAGGTCAACACCCATACATAGTAGATAAGAACTAACTATGGTTGAGTTAGTATGACTCACCTTATTCACCTACTCACACAATAGAAACAATAACCGAGAGCTTGATTCCCAACAGCAACTTGGTTCTCCAAGTGTCTCTCTCTCTCTCTCTTTGACGGGGTGGCTTCCATGAGGAAAGCAAAAGTATAGATCTAATCCACACAATAATCATTACATAAGCACTCGACTGGTTGTGCTACCATGACGACATGTACATATGAAAACCAAAGCAGGAGCAATTAACTAATTCACAAACCAATCATAATGCATTACGTCAACACTCGATAATCATTAAAAAAACAAAAGCAAAATATTTTTGTAATCAACACAACAATCATTGCTATGTTACGATGACAATGAAAACCAAATTGTACGTACAAGCACACAAACCATACGCAACACGATTTCTTTAAAAATGTATTTGAACTCTGCGCACACTTGCAAACATGAAACACCTAATAGATAATTGGAATGTGGACCCTACAAGGAATAGGGCGGATCGTACAAGCAATTGAGGTTGAATTAAAGCATACAAAATGTAGGTAAGCCGTAATTGGTCCAAGAAACCCTATTGAAGGAGGATTGGCTATAGAAGATTAAACATGAAAACATAGAACAACAATCAGAGAACCAAGATGATCTAGATTAGCGATTGTGTGATCACACATCTGGTTGGGAGGGTTGTCATCGAGAGGAGTTCAACCGACCAAAGCGAGCCATCATCCGAACAATAACTAGTCGTATTCACACCTATATACAATATATATGAATATATGATACTAGACCAAAGCGAGGTGAATCCAGCGAGCTGAAGCGAGCCATCACCTAGCTTCGATCATCATACTACCTAAAAGAATATCACTCGGGGCGAGATGAATCCCACCGATTGAACCGAGTCATCATCCGGCCCTACGTGATAGACATCATACACGCACGCACACACAAGCAAGAAACATAGACATAACATACATATCCCTCTCTTGCTTGCACTCTCTCTCTCTCTCACACTCTTTCTCTCTCATAGCTAGGGCAAGGTGAATCTGACTAGCCAAAGTGAGCCATCACCTGGCCCTGAGACTGAAAAAAGAAAAGAAAAGCTAGAAGCTCACCAGAAGAAGGTGGGAAGCTATCAAGACAACCTAAAAGTGGGCAAAAACTGAGAAAAATGACAAGACCTTGCGGTTTTATAGACCTCTCCTGAGTACACCATGCGGTGTAAAGATACACCGATTGGTGTAATTGGGCTAATGCATGCATGCCACATGGTGTGCTTTTTGATACTGCATTGTATGCTCTCACACTACATGGTATGACCACATGATACCGCACGGTGTGTGTTGCTCAACCATACAGTGTAAGTTTATTGTGTGATTTTACATGACACCGCATGGTATTATTGGGTAATACCGTGCGGTGTGGTGTAACACTGCATGGTATATTGGCCATCAAATGGTACACTTTGATTGATTTTTAAAAACACATTTTTTGCATTTTGAACATTCCCAAACGTTTTAAAAGTGAAAAGAACGTACTTTTCTTTTAAAAAATGTACTGAAAAAATCCCAGATAGAGGTAAAGGCAGAGGCAGAGGTAGAGGCAGAGGTAGAGCATCTCAGAGAATTGGTCATCATTAGCAAAATTAGCATCAGCATCCATAGCAGTAGCATCAATATCAGCATCCAAGAGGAAATCATTTCAATAGAGGAGGATTTCAAAGAAGAGGGAATGCATCCACCAACGTGTCAAACATTCAGTGCAACTACTGTCATAAGGTTGGACACCATGAAAGAGATCGCCACAAGAAGCAATACAACCAAGGAGGTCAATCTAGCAGTAATCAAGGGAGTTTTCGTGAAAGAGGAAATCACCATAGTGGACATTAAAGTCAAAGTCATTATGTCAATGAACCTCAAAATATGTATCTTGCAAGTGAGGATATAGAGAAGATTGTAGGTTCATGTGAGGCTATATGGCGTAGAAGACTATCCCCAGAAATAGATTACTTTGATGAGTAAAAGCCAACAACAATAAATTGTGATAATCAATCAACTCAAGAATTAGCCAAGGATCTAGTATATCACTCTAGGACAAAGCACATTGATGTCAGAGAGCACTTCAAAAAAAGAAAGAGTGTTACTTGGTGACATCACATTGCAACATTGTGATAGCAGAGAGGAAACCACTTGGGAAAGAGTTTTTCAAGAAGCATCGACAAGATCTTGGTTTGATGTAGAGGAAGGACATTCCCATTAAAGGGGTGTGATGGAAGGTAATGTTTAGTCCTTTTTCCATTCCCCATAATCATCATCTTGAGGGAAGGCCTACTCTATGATGTTGATCCTAACGGAAGGTCTTGAGGATTCATATCAACATCATGTATTATCACATGTTGCATAGCACTAACCAAAAGAGTGCTAAAAGGCACAAGGGTTGAAAACCCTAACCCTAACCCTAACCCTAAAGGGGTTTGTATATATTCTTTATTTTCAAATAAATCTAGCTTACAATTATTCATTTGTCATATGCTCTCTAGTTGTGCCCTCTCTCCTCATCTCCACTCTTCTCCTCTTCTCTCTCCATATTTGTTCAGCTCTATCCTTATCATTCTATTGTCTCCTTCTGGATGTCCTTGCTTTATATGGACATATTATCATTATTGAGATTGGGAGGGCAATCTCTATCTCTAATTTGATGTTAACCAAACCAAAGCCTTTTGATGATTCATTTCACCTAGATCATTAATTAGTTTGATGACCTTGCCAACCTATGTGGATGGAGGAGAAAACTCATCTTTTTGAGTTCATCCAAACTTGTTCTTGCTTCCAAAGTGCTTGTGGTGGTGTGGGTATCTCTGCTTCATAGAGAAATTTGCTCTTATGTTTAGAGTTTTAGGAGAAAGTTGATCTTTTTGAGTTCATCCAAACTTGACCTTGCTTTTAAGGTGTGTATGGTGGTCCACCAAGTACTACTGGACACACCATGGTTTTTTCTCTCTCATTGGTGCCATTCTAGGGATTGCATCACTCAATACAAAATATTATAAGGAATTTCTACAGAAGTGCGTTAGATGCTTTGGTAGACACTCAATGTAGAGTTGCAATGTAGGACTTGCTATGGAACGTGGTGGGAAAGGAGCTTTTGCTATATGATAAGAAACTTAGAAAGACCTTTTCATTCAATGCATACAATCATGTTCACCTTCCATGAGTGGGGATTGGATGGGTAGTGCTAGGTGAATTTTTCCTTTAGCCCATCTCAAGGTTCCCTCCTCCCCTCTTATAGTCCTATACTCCTTCCATGGGTGAGGGTTGGATAGATAGCACTAGGTGGCTATTTATTGCATCCCACCTTAGGGTTCCCTCCAAGTTCCCTCTTATGGTCACTATCCTAAAAGATTGGGGTAGCATTAGGAGTACTCTTTAGAGATTTTTCCCCTTCCTCTCAAGAAGAGATTGATAGGTAGCATATCATGTGGATTGATAGGTGGCCTATCTGTGGAATGACAACATACTTGATGATCATGGTAGACCGCTTTGTACTCCTCACTATATGCAGTTGTTCTTCATGGGAGAGAGGCTTGATTTCTCTGTGGTCTCCTGGAAGGATGACAAAAACCTTCCAGATGATCATAAAGTCCAACATAATATGAGAAAGAGCTTTGCACCTAAAAAATATAGAGAAGAGATGGCCTCCTCTAGCGATGGTGGTCTGGATAAGGTTTCCTCCTCTAGCTGTGGCGGTTCCAATAAGGCTTCCCCCTCTAGTGCCCCCGAAGGATCTCCTCATCATTCCATTAGCCCCCATCCCATCAAGCCAGTCCCTGTCAATCTTGAGTCTCATCAGATAGTCATTACCAATGCTTTGGATATAGACATACAGGATCCAATTCATGATAAGAGTGATGCGCCACTCCTAGCCTTCATCCTCCATCTGGAAGAAAGCAACACATACTACAACTCCAAAAAGAAGGCAAGGAGTCAGATGCTCTTCGACAACTTCTTACGGAGTTCAAAACTAAGCCACCTAGCAACTTTTTTTTAACGGTCAGAACAAGGACAAGGCTCAAAAGCCTTAGTTTGTCGCATTTGCTGCTAAAGATCTTCGATCCAATGGCACCCCAAAGGCCCTAGTGCACTAGCACCTGAAAGGGAACATCATGCTGGAGTTGCTGAAAAGCACCTATGCTGGTGCTATCAGCGGAAGTGGTAGAAGCCTCTTCAATGCCCCGTCTATGCCAAAACAATCTGGCTGGGAGAAGCTTACCTTATGGGCTAGGAGAATCTTTGGCAAACCCTTAACAACAAGTGTAGAGCCAATAGATTTCTCTTCCTCCTCTAGTACAAATGGTACAAAGGCTACAAAGCCTAGCAAAGGTAAGCTCCTGACAGTCAAGGTTCACAATGGGTTGCTTAATGAAATGACAAAGTGGCTTTGTTTGTGCATAGTGGTAGGCTACATTCACGGTCCTAGACCACCTGCATTATTGGGTTTGCAACTTTTGGTCTCACAAAGGTCTTGTAGTCATGCCCATTCATTTTCTTAGAAATGGATACATTGTGCTCATTTTCGAAAAGCGTGATATGGCCATAGAACTTATTCAGAAAGGAACCTGGATGATTAGGAATCAACCCCTCTTAGTCCAGCTTTGGGAACCTTCGTTTAATCCAGGCTCCCCTCCTCCCTCCAAAGCCCCTATCTGGGTTGAATTCCCTGACCTCTCTCTCTCCCTTTTCCTTCAAATTGAGACCCTTTGTTCACCTCTAGGTCAGTTCCTTGGAGAAGAAACGGAAAAGTTTATCAGCCCAAGAGGCAACCCCTAAGATTGTGTCCTTATGGACCTTGCCTCTGACCCCCCTAGATCCATTCGGATCTTTGATGGAGATGGTTCAGAACTAATTCAAACAATTTTCTTTTAAAACATACCCAATTCTTGCTTCCTTTGTGGCATGGGAGGCCATATTATCAAAGATTGCCCTACTAGAAATAATTGTAAGAAGGAAAGACCAGAGCCCATCCAGCAGGAACAACAAGAACCTCAGGAACCCCATGCCCCAACTAAACAACCTGCTTATGTCCCTTCCAGAGGACGTATTGTGGATCAAAGCAAAGAAAGCTCTAAGCCCAATGAGAATAGAGGAGGTGAAGTAGAAAGTAA
This sequence comes from Dipteris shenzhenensis, assembly GCF_047967505.1. NCBI lineage: Eukaryota > Viridiplantae > Streptophyta > Polypodiopsida > Gleicheniales > Dipteridaceae > Dipteris > Dipteris shenzhenensis. Next base: position 48,140,713 of record NC_141605.1, on the reverse strand, counting down.
TGATAAAGAGGTCACTACTGACACTGAAGACAAGATGGATGATAGTTTGGGAGAAGAAGAACTTGTTGTGGCTACCCAAGATTTTGAGGCGCAACTAGAATAGGTTGAACACGAAACAATTGAGAAGGAAGGTCCTTCTTTTACAATTGTCATCAAAGGTAGAAAAGCAAATAGGGTGGGAAAAGCCTAGTCACAAATTGAGGAGGGAAATGTCAGAGGAAAGGAACTTAGCTCAATAGAAAGAGAAAAAAGAAGAATGTCAAGAGGTTTTGCTTTATCTCCGCAGAACAGCCTAGTCAACTTCAAGAAGAAATGGAATAAAAATACTTCCCAATGATGCAAGACAACTTCCCTTAGCTCCAATTTCCTCCCTACCTATCTTTCTACTACCAATCAATGGCTAAACATAGGATGTGACTAGACTCTTATCTACATCAATAGAGGCATACAAACATCCTATACTCAAGAAGGCCTCAAACATGACAGTGGTGCTCCACCAACCAGTCGACTCTCCTACAAGCCCGTTAAACACCTCTGAAGAGTCATCAATAAAATGTATCAAAGATGCATAAGAAATATGAATTCTCATCATGAATAGGAACTCTAATCAAGGCCATAATAAGCAACCATCCCACATTTGAGAAAGTCGGTGTAGACAACAAAACTCCATAATGAATATAATCCTCCATAAGAACATCCCAATGTGGATGCATGGGTAGCATTTAATGCTTCTTGCCAGAGGGAATCTCTAGGAATACCAAATCCGCTACCCAAGAGATAGTTCTTCCCTTTGTAATGTACTCCCCCCCTCCTTCAATCTAGCTACTAACATATGAGCAAGAATATTTTCATGTAATGGGCTCTTCTTTCCTGTTGCAAAATCCTACCCCAATGGTAATGTAGTTTGCAATGGTAGCACTATACTTCTACTCTCTAAAAAGGGGAGCATCGACATACATATGCTCTATCATCACATATTTAAAGGAAGAGGCTCTTTTAACAATTATTTGCCCCTCTCCATTGCAAGGACTTCACAAAGTTGATTTAAAGTTATTCAAAACATAAGTGAACTCTTAGTATATGCACACCGCTCATCTGAAGAGGGTGGGCCCTCATCAATGCTATGCATGCTACCATTTGAAAGTTCATAAACCCAATTCACAAATGAAAAATGCCAAAGGGAAAGCAACACCATAGTAGTCAATATCCAGTGTTGCCAAACCTATAGTGTGAGGAACACTTGTACCTCTAGGTATCGTGCTTCGACCACCCACCTTTGTGTGCTTATGCAACTCGAACTTGCTTTGTGCATGTACCTTTGAGTTCTTATGCAAATCCTTCTCCCTTGCAAGAATGTGTTCAATCTCTATGGCAATCCACCAAGGATGATCATCTAGTACATGCAAGGGTCCTCATTGCCCAACATCACCCATTGCCTAGCAAGCATAGGGATTGATCTTCATGACTCTTTTCCCTCAAATAAGTAAAGAACCTACATGGAAACACATAGCCCATGGAAGTTTTCAAAACCCCATAAAATGGATAGACCAAAGTACATACAAGACAGATCAATCATTAAGTTTTCTTACCTAAACACAAGCCTCTGGGCAACCATTTAAATCAATACCAGCTTCTTTCCAAGTCAACAGCTCCTCACTCCTTTCATTTTTCTTTGCTCTATCGTCCAAAGAAAACATGTACTTTTTGGCCTCTATCTTCACTTTCTTGTAGTAATCAAACAAGGAACAACTACTTCTCCAAAAACCTCTAGAAAAACCTAAAGCAGTAGCTAGGCTCTTTGCCATAGTTTGTTCAATAGGCCTTCTCTTCTTAATCAACTAAGACACAAGGCAAACAAGTAGATATAAACACACCAAAAAATAATTCATGACATGCAAAATTAAATTTCTCTAAAACCCATAAGTACTCACATTTTGTAGACATGATATGCCCAAAAAAGGCCAAATGATATTTTTGTTGCCTTGTTTGCCTCCAATAGGTAAAGCCAAACAACATCATTTAAATTGGAGCATCATATAGGTAACATCATAAGCATAATTAGCTTCTCCAAAGTGGTGTTACTCTTTGGACCCATTTAAGGGCCAACAATTTAGCTAGCCACTCATCCTCTAGCAATAAATTCACAAAGCTAAAAATCTAAGGAAAAAGATTAAGTTATATAGACAAAATGAAAGTGTAATTTTAGCTCATACTAATGTTAAAGAACTCAGAAAAAAGATTAACACAACAAGATAAAATGATATCCCCATATCATGTAGCAAACTCTCCAAGCTCCTCCTCCTCCTCAAGTTTTTGAAGCTCTACATATGGCACAATAAGCTTTGCTTGCTCAAGCTTCTTTCTACGTGCTTGAGTTATCTGGACCTATTAACGAACACTTATTCTTTTTCAAAATAGCAACCAACATGGTAAAGTATCCTTGGTCGTCAAACAATCATGAGAAGGACTCATATGATACACCAATTTGCCAAGTTATCTTCTTGTTAAGGGGTACCATGGCTCACTTCCTTTTGTGTTATTTTTCTTATATTCATCTTCTATCCTTTTCAGGTAGGTCTCTCATGTAAGCTTCATGGTTGGCAACACAAATGTTGACACAATTTTGTCATGACCATGATATAGAGGTGGGATGGGGACACTATCTAGAAGGGAGGCACTATTCTAGTGTACTAGAAAGAGTTTAGCTAGATCAACTCTCCCCATCTCCTGCCTATCTATACCCACCCCAAATCATGACATTGAGGAAAGCTCTAGGGTTTTAAATGAGACATGGAACACCTTTGATAGCCAATATCAATCGAAAGAAGATTCAAAAATACATGAAAAACACTCTGTCCTTCTCTAGCTTATCCTTCACAAAGCAGTGTGGACAAACAATAGAGGGCTCATCATAGGTAAAGGTGATGGTCAATGCAAAAGATGCCCAGGACACATAAAGGATATCTTCCATCTTTATGTTGCCTGTCTAGCTGCTAGAATTGTCTAGAAGGTAGTCCAAATACAACTAGGGGACCTATCAATTGGAAATCAATACTTCTAGGTGATGCACACAAAACTAAACAAAGCACTTGGATACTTTTTAGAGCACAGGCACTGTGCTTAATTTGGGTCTCTAGGAACAACTTGTAGTTTATCGACCCTGTCATTAATGCACAGGAAGTCTTTTGCAACTAGCTTGGAAAATTCAGTTCCAAAGGCAGCTCACTTTCATGAAAAAAAAAAATCAACCAGCAAAACTAACTTACTTTTGTCATGAGTAGGCACAGGAAGAGCTGGACCTAGACAGGTTGAACTACAATGAAGCCTATTTCCAACTCATCAAGGAGAGAGAAGAACATGAGAGGAAGTTTTTTAATTATTGCAAGATCCATTTTGCAGGACGAAGCAATAGACAACTCACTCATTTCAATGTCAAGCTTGAAGATTAGTGACTTGAATGGTCTCCTTTTGATGTTCAAGTTTTTTGGTCACCATCATGAAGCTCTCTGATACCCCCACCCTAAGGTCTAATTATTTAACACCCTTTTGGTATTTTTGATGATATCCTACTCCTATGGAACTATGTGAAGCTACATGTATAAATCTTACTTTATATAATACAAAATATCTTTTCTGCATAAACAAAAAACAATTAAGGAGCTCATCTCTCAACCAAGTGGTCACCAAAGCATGGGTATTCATGCTATTACATATAAAATCATATTAGCGAATTCCAATCACTAAGTTAAATGCACAAGTATTCAGAGAAAACTCAAGTTGACACTTACAAATTCATTTGTTGTAGGCTCGACAACAATGTAATCTCACTAATCCCTATAGGGTCAACGACTGTGCATAAAACTTTGTGATGCTTTTCCATTGTATTTGAATGCTCTTTATTGTAGAGACTTCAGTGCCATAGTGTGATGGTTCCCTCTCCAAACATAAAAGATCTTATTTGAAAGCATGTGAAATTTGCCCAACCAAAACTAACCTAGCCATAATTTAACTAAACTCGAGTCAAAGGAATACTTATCTCATGGAGGGCTTTGAGGAATCAAGATCAATGAGAAAGGGTTCTAGAGAAGCTTTGTTAGAAGTGGCAGAATGTGCCACGTATCACAAATGCATCACATAGGGATGCACCGGTTGTGAGTGTCCCACTCCCTGTCCCATACCATACATTAGCCTCATCAACTACCAAAAGGGTTTACCACTCAGCCCTTATATTCAAGGTCATCTAGATTCAACATGTGCTTATGGGATTACTTCTCAAGCCTTATTGCCACATGTGAATGTGAGAGGCCATGACGTCCTTGGCCTCCAATTTTCTCTATAGTCCAGTTAGTCCAAGGTCCCCCTAGGGTGGTGTTAGGACCACACAAGGCCGGTTATATTAACAAGCATTACATCAAGGAAAGAAGTCTAGAGCGTGGAGTGCTATTTCCCTAGGTCCCCTCTATTTCCTTGTATTTCCCCTTTAATTTCCATTGGTGTTAAGAGATGGTCTAGAAGGAAGCCTTCATATGGAATCATCCCTTGTGACTTCCCATCTTTTCTTTCAATTTTTTCTTTCCCACTATCACTAGAAGTGTTGAAGTATCCCTCATTCATCCAGCATATAGGATAACAACACCTGCAAATTAGCAATGTACTTATATGGCTACATATTATTGTTTTCAAAATTTTATAGCAGGTAGTTAGATCCCGTTGTACATCGATCTGCTTCCTTGGAACTATCTCTGACTTATAAGCGGGTACCGGTGTCCATTCCGAGCTAAACTTCAAGAGGGGTCCTAGGCACCTGTATCCGAAATCGAGCTTACTCTCCTCTAAACACAATTTCTATCCGACTATGCGAACGTTTTCTCACCAAGAGCTAGCTGGATACCACAGATGGAGTACCGTTTTGGCAGTAGATGTGAATTTCGGACAGAATGAGCCTTTTTCATCTAATGCAAAAGGCCTGTCTAGAGCCAAAGGGACCTACTTTCGTGGCTGTCCTCAAAGCTTGTGCCAATGCATGTGCCGTGACAGAAGGTAAGCTGATACATGCCAGCATAATAAAAACTGGTTTGGAATCAGATGTTTATGTAGGAAACACTCTGATAGGTATGTACGTCAAATGTGGGAGCCTTGATGATGCACGCCAGCTGTTTGACAGATTGCCAGAATGCGATGTGGTTACATGGAACACAATGATTTCTGGATATGTTGGACAGGAGCCCTTTCTTTTTTTTCAACGGATGCAAAAAGTTGGTGTGCAGCCAAACAGGGTTACATATTTGTGCATTTTGAAGGCATGTTCCAGCGAAAGAGCCTTAAATGAGGGTAAGGTAACACATGCTCACATCGTTGAAGATGGATTCGAGTCTCAAGTGTCTGTTGGCAACACTCTTCTTGACATGTATGCTAAATGCAGCACTCTCCAGGATGCCCGTTGGGTATTCGACAGGTTGCCAAATCGTGATGTGGTGTCGTGGAGTGCAATGATAGCAGCTTTAAGTGAGCACAGCCATGGTGAGGAGGCCCTGCGACTTTTCCAGCAAATGCAATCTGAAGGCTTGGAACCAAACCATGTCACATTTACATGTATCCTAAAGACTTGCTCAACTGTGGGGACCTTGAACCAGGCCAAGCGGATTCATGCTCAGATCATTGAAAATGGGTTTGAGTTGGATACATCTGTTGGCAACACCCTTGTTGACATGTATTCAAAATGTGGTAGCGTGGACGATGCACAGAAGGTCTTTGTGCGATCATCCAAGCGAGACGTGGTCACATGGAGTGCAATGATTGCAGGTTTAGTCCGTCATGGTTACGGGAGTGAGGCTCTTCAACTTTTCCTGCAAATGCAGCATGAGGGAATGGAACCAAACCAAGTCACATATGTTGGCATCCTAAAAGCATGTTCGAGCACAGCAGCCCTGGGTGCAGGGAAGCTCATTCATGCCCACATCATTGAACGTGGGTTTGAGTCAGTTTTGACAGTTGGCAATACCCTTGTCGATATGTATGCCAAATGTGGGAGCATAAAGGATGCACGAATAATATTTGATGGGTTGTGGAATCGAGATGCAATCTCATGGAGTGCAATGATTGTAGCATATGTACAGCATGAAGAAAGCCTAGAGGCTCTACAACTTTTCCAGCAAATGCAAGAGATGGGCTTCCAGCCAAACGAGATAACATACACTGGCATGCTGAAGCTTTTCTCAAGTAAAGAAGCCTTAGATCAAGGCAAGCTTATGCATGTACACATTCTTAAACATGGATTTGAGTTAAATGTATGTGTTAGCAACACCCTCGTTAACATGTACATCAAATGTGGGAGCCTTGAGGATGCATGGAAGGCATTCAACAGATTACCTTCACAAGATGTCGTTACCTGGAGTTCAATGATTGCAGGTCATGCTCAGAGTAAACATGCCGAGGAGGCTCTCCAACTCTTCCATCAAATGCAGCAAGTGGGCATTGAGCCAAATGAGGTCACTTTTGTCGGTGTACTGAAGGCATGTTCTGGTATTGTAGCCTTAGAAGAAGGCAAGCTGATTCATTTTCAGATAATGAAACGTGGGTTTGAGAGGGATGTATCCATTGGCAACACCCTTATAAGCATGTACTCCAAATGTGGAGGTCTTCAGGATGCCGGAGAAGTTTTCGATAGACTACCAAGACGCGATGTCGTCACCTGGAGTGTGATGATTGCAGGGTATGCTGAATTTGGCTATTTTGAAGAGGCCCTCTATTTATTCCAGGTGATGCAAGAGGAGGGTGTTGAGCCAAACCGTGCCACTTTTGTCTCTATTTTAAAAGCATGTTATACGTCAGCAGCTCTAGTATTTTGCAAGGTGATTTATGGCCAGATCCTTGAATGTGGTTTGGAGTCTGATGTTCCAACTGCTAACAGCCTCATTGATATGTATGGCAAATGTGGGAGGCTAGTGGATGCACTTGCAGTGTTTGATAGCTTGTCTGAGCGAGATGTGGTTACATGGAGTACAATAATTGCTATGTTGTCCGAGCATGGACATGCTGTGGAAGCTCTCCATTTTTCTGAGCGAATGCAACAAGAAGGCTTGGAGCCAAACAAGGTAACATTTCTCTCCATTTTGAAAGCATGTTCCAGGATCATTGCCCTAGAGCAGGGCATGTTGGTTCATGCTCATATCCATGAAGGTGGTGTTGATTCAGATTTGTCTATTGGAAACACTCTTATTGACATGTATGCCAAATGTGGGACCCTCATAAATGCACATAGGGTATTTGACAAGTTGCCGAGGCGAGACGTGGTGACATGGAGTGCTCTGATTGGAGGTTATGTTCAGCATGGGCATATCCAGGAAGCTGTCCATCTGTTTGAGCAAATGTTGCAGGAGGGTGTAGAACCAAACAATGTCACATTTCTTTCCATCCTCACAGCATGTTCCAGCATAGCAGCGCTTTATCAGGGTAAGCTTATTCATGCACTTGCCATTGAAAGGGGTTTTGAGTCAGATGTAAATGTTGACAGCACTCTTATTGATATGTACACCAAATATGGCAGCTTTGAGGATGCATACACAATATTTGACAGACTGCCAAAGCGGAATGCTGTGACGTGGAGCTCAATGGTCACAGGTTTTTCCCAGCGTAATGATTATAAAAGGGCCTTGCTGCATTTTGAAGGCATGCAAAAAGAAGGCTGGAAGCCAGATGATGTGACCTTTCTCTCTCTACTCTCTGTGTGCAACCATGTGGGTCTTGTGGATGCAGGGCTGCATCACTTCAAGTCAATGCGAGAGGACCATGGAGTTGCTCCATCTTCTGAACATTATAATTGTATCATGGACCTTCTTGGCCGCACAGGACGATTAAAGGAAGCTGTGGTCTTGCTTGAAACTATGCCATTTCTGCCTGATGTTGTGGCCTTGACGTCTTTGCTTGGTCACTGTAGAACACATGGCAATGTGGAACTGGGTGGGCGATGCTTTCGATACTTGGTAGCAACGGATGGCAGGGATGCTTCCGGGTATGTGCTGATGTCAAATGTTTATGTTCATGCTGGCATGCACCATGAAGCAGACAGAATAGAAGGGCTGAGAAAATGTGCAAATGCATGGAAGAGGCCAGGTAAAGCACTTATTGAGATTGATAATGAAGTGCATGATTTTGTTGTGGGAGACAAAAGCCACCCACAAAATGTTGAGTTCTGTGCAAAGTTACAAAGACTCTCTTTTCAGATGAAGGATGAAGGTTATCTTCCACAGTTGGGCTCAGTGCTCCAGCCTGTCCCCCTATGAGAACAAGGAAGATGCTTCATGTGGACACTTTACAACAAGTATCAAGTGGTACACTTCAATTAGCAAAATATTTATGAGCCATGGGGTACGGAAGCTCAAGGTTCCTAGTGCTACGTGCTGACCACTTCCTTTCCAATAGCTTAAAGCCCATAGAATTATGATCAGGCATAGCTGAAGATGATTGATGCATGCCACTATTCTCGTTTCAAGGATAGGGGTTAGAGCTCATCATAGTGGAATTGAATTTTCTTGGCCCAAAGTGAAGCTTGCAAAGAAAGATGCCCGTATGACCAATAGTGCTGTCTATGAATGCACTTCATGACTTAAGCAACTGTATAATTACAAATTGATGCCATCAGAAACTGTAGGATGTGAAAGTGTTTGGTTCTATTGCTTATGTTCATGTCCTTGATGAGAGGAGAAAAAAGCATCTTCATTGGGTACTTTGTGCAACAGAAAGGGTATAGATGTTAAAATCCTTACACTTGCAAAATGCAAGTGAGCAAAGATGTTGTATTTGATGGAATGAGTAGCTGGTATGCACCGACAAATGTCACAGAAGATGCAGATGCGTGAAATGGTGATGTATCACATGCAGAGCAGCAGTCACAAGTGCTTAGTGAACCAAGAGAGTCCTCTCATGGTGGGTCCAATGCATGGGCAGGTAGACTGAGATCAGATGGATCTTCTCATGACAGTTTAGATAGTGGTATGCAGGTATCATGCAAAGGAAAAGAAAAGGTGGACCATTTTGCAGTTTTGTACAGGGCACTCTCATGTGGATGGACATTGGAGAGTCATGTGGATTAGAATAAAGTCTCGATGAGGAACTTGGGATTCCTTCTGTTGTTACTCCTGGTGTAAGGCAAGAAATGCTTTGAAGACACCTGACAGTGATCGAGGTGTGGTAGGTTCACACGTGTTGTCGACAATATGAGATATGATGGCTATTTAGCTCATCATTATGCTTATATGGATAAGGTAATACAAGAACTAGAGTCCACGTGCTTTGAGAATGCATTAGGCCAGAAACATTGAGATGAAGCCATGGATAAAGAGATGGCTGTCCTTGATGCAATTCATACTTAGGATTTGGTGTCTTGCCTCAAGATAAGAAGGCAAGTGGTTGCAAATGGGTTTATAAGGTGAAACACAATGCAGATGGGTCTGTGCGTAGGTATAAAGCAAGATTGGTTGCCAAGGGTTATGCATGGACATATGGCATTGATTATGAAGAAACATTTATTCCGGTTGCTAGAATTGCAACCGTGAGAGCAGTCATTGCTATGGTGGTTGCAGCTAAGGAATTGTCTTTACATTAGATGGATGTAAATAAGACAGGGGGATTGTGCTTAGTCATTGATATTGATGACTTGCTTGTCATAGGTAACAGTTAGTCATTGATATTGATGACTTGCTTGTCATAGGTAACAGTAATGCAGACATTTGTGATGTTTGAAGCGAAAATTTGAGATGGCAAGATTTGGAAGAGCTGATTACTTCTTGGGTATTAAGGTGATTAGTGTTCGAAAGGTCACCTCCCTATCTGTGAGTCCCCAAATGAGGAGAGCATGGGAGAGGTAGACCAAGGCATGATTAGGCTGCTACATGGGCAGCACAAAGGAGACCTTGTGTAGGAAAGATGGCGGGGGTATGAAGCTTGGGATGTGGCCTGGTAAGACGGAACTAATGAGCAGGCATACGGCCTGCCCTGTGAAGGGCGCGTTAACATCAGCAGGGTACGGCTCCACTGTACAGGGTTGTACGGAGGCTTATTTGATGGAGAACAGGGCTGTTGGAAGCCTGACAGAGGGCGGGATCTGCAATGGCCAAAGACACCTGCATGGCAGGGCCTTTGGGGCTTATATGGAGCCTGTAACAAGGCTGGAACAGGGCCAGCAGATGGGCCTATCTTCTGGAGGTGAAGGAGCTACATCATAGCCTGCAGACAAAGCTGAGAAAGGGTTGCCCACCTAGGCTGGCTTCCGGACAGCATGGTGGAAGGGATCTAGATAGAGAGTCTACATATGCTTGAGGTGGAGCACGCAGGCTCAGAGATCTAGAAGTGCTTGACATCTAGGAGAACCTTTTGGTATTGTATCCTGTACTTTGTGGACAGACGCGTACCCTCTATTGGGTAATTTTTAACATGGTATCAAAGCCCAAGTAGGAGGCTCACAGGTGTGGGAGCCTGAAGATAGGGATCTTGCTGAAGGACGAGTCAGATTCATAAGCTCTTGGGAATCGACTTCCATGATTGGAGGACAGTACCCTTGCGAGAAGAGTGACTCAGGTTAAGTCAGGTGCGTTCAGAGTTCTGGTCTACTGAAAATTTCAGTTTGGTTGACTTCGTTGTGTGGTATAACAGTAGAGATGTTGACCGTTACAGCCTCTTCAGTCAGCCTCTTCAGTCCCTGCTCTCCCTTCCTCTCCCAATTTTCTCTCATTCACTATCCCTAACTTCGGAGAGTCTGAGAAACTAGACGGGACCAACTAACCGATCTGGAAGGTGAAGATCTGGAGTCATTTAGTTGCTCGGAAGCTATGGAAACTGACAACGGGAGTGAAGGCGAAGTCGGAGGACATGGTGGACAGGCAAGGGAAGATACTCATGGCAGTAGAGAGAGAGGGGCTCGAAGCTTGGGAAGACAGAGATGCCCATGCCCCGGCATTGATCATAGGGACTACGGCAGACTTCGTTTTTCCTCATATCTAGATGGCTGAGATGTCAGTAGAGGTGTGGGTCACCCTGAAGGATCTGTACGAGACAGACAATACTTCCCGAATTTCGCTTCTTCAGCATCAACTCTACAATCTTGATATGGAAGGAGATACGGTACATAGGCACTTGACGAAGGTCAAGGTGGTGAGGGATCAATTGCCATCAGTTGGTCAAAAGGTGGACTCATGCGATTTGGCCTTGATGATACTGAGGAGGCTATCTCGGAGTTTCAAGAGCTTTGTTACGATCGTGAGACAGTAGGACAGAGGACCAAACCTCTGATGTTTGAGAAGTTGGGTCCATTACTGCTATAAGAGAAAGCTAGGGAGAAGCTTTACAACGATGATAAAAACGACAAGGCGCTGGTGGCGAAGGATTACGCTAGCAAAGGTAAGGACAAGCCTAACAGTGGCAAGTCCAAGAAAGACGACTCTGATGACGAAGATACTTCCAAGAGGAAGCAGAAGAAGAAGTGCTTCTATTGCGACATGTCTGGACATTTTGTGAAGGATTGTAGAAAGAAGAAGACAGATCAGAAAAACAAAAGAAAGGAATCCGACCCAGATTCAAAGGGAGATACAAAGGCCAAAGCAAATGTGGTAATCAAAGAGTTGTTCCTGGTGACATCACCGTGTGTTACTGAGGTCAGATATGTTGACCAAGAAACCACAGTAAGGATGTTTGACATAGAGATGTGGGTCGACGAGGAGTCAAAGGCCTTTGTGAACGTGAAGGATAGCATGGAGCGCTTGGTACCGTCCAGGTGTGTGGCTGTCGAACTGACACGAGGATATATTCCACGGAGGGCCCTCGGGTCTCATGGTCAGATGGATGCTGTATTTAGAAGGGGATAGTACAAGATTACACAGCCTTTTGGTGGGTGCCTTGATGAGATACAGGGTTTGCTTTCAAAGCAAGCACATAGGCAGTATGACAGTCTGGTATGTACTTGATATTCTGCATTTGAGCCTTTATAGCATGCTGTAGAGAGACTCTGCTCTTCATTTGTCTCAGGTGATACGAGATTGGAAGGAATGGGCCTTCTTCAAAGGTAGAAGGGGAAGTATTAGTTCTTCTTCAAATCTCGGACGTAGATTGCTAGAAGGTGATGGACAAAGAGTATTGAAGCTAGAAGAGTACTTGCTTGAGAACTCAGCGTGAGTTCATGGTCCAGGTTATTTGGAAATATTCATTGGTTGCAGACCTTGCCAAAGGAAGGACGGGTTGAAACAAACCCTCAGAGCACGGTGCCTGGAAGTCTCCAAGTTGTTCACTCATTATGAGGGGGACAATTGGAAGATCGTGACGGTTGGATTGCTCGAGTTCGAAGGCAGGAATGTGACTGAAGATGGTGGTGCCAGGAGGTGCTACCAAAGATGGACCTATGTAACAGGAGCGGAACCAGATCTAGTGGAGCAGGAGCCACTGGATGAAAAATCAGGAAAAGATTTTAATATCGAAAAGTTTCAGAGGACTACGACCAGGGAGTTACGGGAGCATCGTCATCGACGTGTTGGAATTGGGCCTAGATGTGTCGGGGAGAGGGAGTGTTGGAAAGGTCACCTCCCCATCTGTAAGCCCCCAAATGAGGAGAGCGTGGGGGAGGTAGGATGCATTAATTTTACGAGCAAAAACCTATGAGTAGGTTTATCCAAGTGTGTTTTTCAAGAGGTTTAAAAAATAGTATTTCTTAAGGAAACATGGTTTTTACACTTTTATTTTCACTAGAACTAGATTTCTTTATCATAAAAATATACAGACTAGTCACTCATTCATTTTTACATAACATAAATCTTCTTATTCATAGACATCCCTTTGTACCCTTGTTATTATCTAAAAAAAGTGTTGAAAAATAATTCCTTTAAGAGAAACATCCCTCATAATCACTCTCAATGTAATAATATTATACATAAATAATTACTTATTAAACACATTTATATCATATGGCAATATCTTTCTAGTGTTTTTATAGTATAAATAACAAGATATTCATGGACATGTTTCTAAAGAAGTTTAAATTACTATAAATAAGTATTAACTTAGGCTTATATATCACTCTCATAAAACACATGTAATATTTAATAATATATCTGTAATATTTTTCAAAATATAATCCTATAGATGTGCTCAAATGGGATTTTTTCGATCAATTTGAGTGGTTGAATGACTATATTCGGACATTGGGGGTTTCGCTGGTGAAACTACCTTGATGGCTTGCTTCAATGAGTTTTCTTTAGAGAAAACTTTTCATAAAGATAGGTTGAGAGAGGTTTTTTAATCTCACCTCCTATTAAGTAAAAGTTGTAAGAAGGATCATAAGGGAATTTTCGTAGAGAAGTTTACTCTACATGTGGGTTTCTTCAAAAGCCATCTCATTATGTTCTTACCATGCCGAAAGATTCACGTAAAGATTTGTGTATAAAATAGGCATTGCTATAATACTTTGCATATTTCTAAGTGAAACTGTGTTTTCTTTCGATCCTTTTTTTTCATATTTTTGTGTAGTTGGAAGCTTTTTTTTTCCTTCGCTCGAAAGATTTCGCTCGAAAAATGGTCGTCCTCGGGGAGGTAGACCAAGGCATGATTAGGTTGCTACATAGGCAGCACAAAGGAGACCTTGTGTAGAAAAGGTGGCGGGGGCATGAAGCCCAGGATCTGGCTTGGCAAGACGAAACTAATGAGCAGGCATATGACTTGTAACAGGGCCTTGTGAAGGGCACGCTGACATCAGTAGGGTAGGACTCCACAGTACGAGACTGTACAGAGGCTTATTTGATGGAGAACAGGGCTTCTTGAATGCCTGACAGAGGGCGGGATCTGTAGTGGCCAAAGGCGCCTGCATGGCAGGGCGTTTGGGACTTGTATGGACCCTGTAACAAGGTTGGAACAAGGCCAACAGGTGGGCAGTGGCTTGGGCCTATGGCAGGCTGTCACATGGCTAGGCAGGTCTATAGAACAGTCCCCAAAGCAGGTTGGTTTACAAACTGGGGGGGGCAGACTGAGCGGCCCAAATAGACCCTAGGGGTCGGTCCTACCAGGTCGGTTCATTTCAGGGCCCCTTGGGTCTATAAAAGAGGAGGCATTTGGCCTCGTTCAATATGACCTCGAGTAGCCAAAAGTTAGCAAATTGGAGCAGCAGTAAGACCTACCGTGGGCCTATCTTCTAGAGGTACATCATAGCTTGCAGACAACTTGCAGACAAAGCTGAGAAAGGGCTACCCACCTAGGCTGGCTTCTGGACAGCAAGGTGGAAGGGATCTAGATAGAGCGTCTACATATGCTCGAGGTGGATCACGCGGGCTCAGAGATCTAGAAGTGCTTAACATCTAGTAGGAGAATCTTTTGGTGTTGTATCATGTTCTACTTTGTGGATCTTGCTTGGCAAGACGAAACTATTGACCAAGCATACGACCTGCAACAGGGCCCTGTGAAGGGCACGCTGACATTAGTAGGGTACGGTCGCATAGTACGGGGCTGTACAAAGGCTTATTTGATGGAGAACAAGGCTTCTTGAATGCCTGATAGAGGGCGGGATCTACAGTGGCCAAAGGTGCCTGCATGGCAGGGCCTTTCGGGCTTGTATGGACCTTGTAACAAGGCTGGAACAGGGCCAACAAGTGGGCAGTGGCTTGGGCCTATGGCGGGCTGCCATGTGGTTAGCAGGTATGTAGAACAGCCCCCAAGCCAGGTCGGTTTATAGACTGGGGGGCAGACTGATCGGCCCAAACTGACCCTAAGGGTCGGCCCTACCAAGTCGGTCCATTTCAAGGCCCCTTGGGCCTATAAAAGAGGAGGCATTTGGCCTCATTCAATATCACCTGGAGCAGCCAGAAGTTTGCAAATTGAAGCAGCAGTAAGACCTACCTTGTGTGAAGATTGTGGGAGAGAGGGAAGGAGTCTCACTTGAGGCTTTCTCACAATCACAATGGGGGAATACACACAAAGGTGGAGGCTGAAAACAGTTTTTCTCTTCTTAGTTGTGAAAGCCAAAAGAACTCAAGTACAAAGAAATAGAAGAACCCTATATGTGGGTCTCAAACCAAACTCAACTAACTAAGGTGGCATACTAACTGAGCCACGAACTAGTGTAGATAAGGATAGCTGTCATCCAGCTATTATTCATGGGCGGTGTACCAACCGCATCTCCAGCCGCATCTCCAGCCGCATCTCCAGCTAACAAGTCGGTGACATAAATGCACAACCGTCACCCTGGCATATCACGAGTGGAGCTCGATATCTCAACACTCCCCCTCGAGCTCAATCCCAAATCCTGCACACCAAGCAGGTCTCTGAACTTGCGCAGCTTCTCTGCACCCAATGCTTTCGTGAATATGTCAGCTACCTGATCCTCTGTGCTGACATAAACTAGATCAATAAGACCTAGTAAAACCTTCTCCCGCACATAGTGATAATGCACCTCAATGTGCTTTGTTCTAGCATGAAAGACTGGGTTCTTTGCCAAGTGTATACTGCTCATGTTGTCACAATAAATGACAACCGGCCCATCTGTAGACTGATGCATATCATAGAGTAGCTTATGCAACCAAGCTACCTCACATGCAGGCATTGCTGCACCCCTGTACTCAGCCTCTGTGCTCGACAAGGCAACTGTAGGCTGTTTCTTGCTGCTCCAAGTGACTGCAGCACTCCCAAAAGAGAACACATATCCACTGGTAGATCGTCTATCAGAAATGCTACCAGCCCAATCAGCATCAGTGTATCCATGCAACTGTATCTGAACCCCAGCCTCATAAAATAGTCCATACTGCAATGTGGACTTCACATACCTGAGTATGCGTGCCGCATCCAAATGCGGTTTCCTTGGAGCCTGCATAAACTGACTTACCAACCCAACAGCATAGCTCAAATCTGGCCTGGTAATAGTCATGTAAATCAAACTTCCTACTATGCGTTTGTACATAGTAGGGTCTTCCAGAAGCTCACCTGCATCTGTGCTCAGCTTCACATTCTGCTCCAAAGGAACTGAAATAGGCTTACAACCTGTCATCCCATATTTGGACAGCATGTCCAATCCATACTGCCTCTGCAAGAGCTGTATCCCACTTGGTGATCTAATCACCTCAATGCCCAAGAAATAACGCAGCTCTCCCAAATCCTTCATCTCAAACTTCTGCCTCAATAGCATTTTCACATGAAGGATATCTTCATCACTATCACCTGTGATGATCAAATCATCAACATAAATGACCAGCAGCATAATCCCTTTCTCTGTTTTTCTCACATAGAGTGAGAAATCTGCCTTGGAAATCTGAAAGCCAATAGTGACAAGATACTGTCCTATCTTGTCAGACCATGCTCTAGGTGCTTGCTTCAAGCCATACAAGGCTTTCTTCAACCTGCAAACAAACTCAAGATGAGTAGCATGAACATAACCTGCTGGCTGCTCCATAAAGACCTCTTCTTGCAAATCACCATGCAAGAAGGCATTCTTTACATCCATCTGATGTAAAGACCATCCCTTTGATGCAGCCATCGCAATGGCTGCTCTTACGGTTGCCATCCTTGCAACCGGGCTGAAAGTTTCTTCATAATCAATGCCATATGTCTGTCCATACCCCTTGACAACTAATCTTGCCTTGTATCTATTCATAGAACCATCTGCATTGTGCTTGATCTTATAAACCCACTTACAACCAATTGCATTCTTGCCTTTAGGCAAAGGCACTAATTCCCATGTAGCATTAGCATCCAAGGCATCCATTTCTTCATCCATGGCTTTCTCCCATTTTTCATTTCCCATGGCTTGCTCAAAAGAAGTGGGTTCTGGTTCCTGTATCACTTTGACCATATAGGCATAGTGAATGGCTGTAAATCCATCATATTTCAGCCTATCCACAGGATACCTAACCTTGGTAGACCTGCGCAAAATAGGCTCACTTCCAGGTGCTCTCAAAACATCCCTGGTCTTCCTTACTCCAGGTGTAACAACAGAAGGAATACCCAACTCATCATCAATGCTCTGTTCTGAGCCACTGGATTCACCATCCACACAAGAGTGACCTGCATTCACATCATACATGGGCTGATCTACCTTCTCTTTTCCTTTTCGTGATACCTGCGTACCACTCTCTGCATTGCTTTGAGGGGATTCTCCTGATCTCAGTCTGCCTGTCCATGGCGAAGTATGTGAACCACTGGTAGAGGACACTCCAGGTCCACTGATATTTTGTGATTGCTGCTGTGCATTCTGTGCAGCATTACCATTTTGTGCATCTACATCAATCATCACATTTACTGGTTTATACCAGCTGCTCATCTCATCAAAAAGAACATCTCTGCTCACTGTGAACTTACGTGTAGAAGGGTTATAGCATCTATACCCTTTCTGTTGCAGAGAATAACCAATAAAGACGCACTTCTCAGCTTTTGGATCCAACTTGGACCTCAACTCATCTGGCACATGGACATAGGCAATGCAACCAAAAATCTTCAAATGAGAAATATCTGGTTTCCTACCAGTATACATCTCCTCTAGCGTCATGCCATGTATTGCTACAGTGGGAGTCCTGTTCATTATATAGACTGCTGTAGCAATTGCTTCAGCCCAATAATAATCTGGTAGATCTTTTTCATTTAGCATAGCCCGAGATACCTCTCCAATATGCCTGTTTTTTCTTTCTGCAATTCCATTTTGCTGTGGGGTATGACTGCATGAATATTGCTGCTTTATACCATGCTCCTGCAAGAACCTTGCAAACTCATTTGAGAGGTACTCTCCCCCTCCATCTGACCTTAGGCATTTTATTTGCAGGCCTGTTTCTTTTTCAACCATAGCTTTGAAAGCTTTGAAGTGCCCAAACACTTCACTTTTCTTTTTCATAAAATACACCCACAGTTTTCTGCTGCAGTCATCAATAAATGTGACAAAATAGTGACAGCCTCCAATAGATGCAGCTTTTGTAGTCCACACATCAGAGTGGATTAATTCCAATGGCTTTTTACTCTCTTGAACATGCCTAGGAAAAGGTTTCCTTGCCTGTTTCCCAAATTGACAGGCTTCACAAACCTTGTGCATTTCTGCAACCTTGAATTTAGGCAATCCTGCAACAATATTTTGGGCTTGCATTGATTTTAGTCGCTGTATATTAACATGACCAATGCGTTTGTGCCAGATATCAATATCTGCAACTACACCGGTCCCATGTGCAAACATTGCTGCACTCAATTCAGGCGTGTCTGCATCCAATGTAAACATCCTGCCCTTCTTCTTTCCTTTTGCTATCAAGCGACCGTTATTTTTCATATCCTCAACAAAGCATCCATGAGGATTAAATCTAACCTGCAAGCCTTGCTCAACCATTTGACCAACAGAAACCAGGTTCTTGGTGATGTTCGGGACATGAAATACATCAGACAAGTATTTCTTTTTCCCATCCTGCATAGACAAAGGAATTTTGCCAATCTGCACAATAGGATGTGCAGTATCATCACCAGTCTCCACAAATCCTGGTTTTTCCATTTTTCTTGCATCTTGCATCCATTCAACGTGACCTGTCATGTGGTTTTACGCACCCGAGTCAACATACCACACATCATTGCTTTCTTCTGCACTCGTTACAGAATTTGTCATATGCTGCACCATAAACAAATGCTCATTTCTGTCATCACCCTGTCTACTAGAGGATGCATAATTGCCTTGCTGCAATTTTCCACTCATAATGTCATTCTGCTTTTTGTAGCAGTCTTTAGCCATATGACCCATTTTGCCACAATAGTAGCATTCAACATTGCTGTTTGCATTTTGGCTTCTCTGCCATCCACCACGGCCTCTTTGGCTCCCCCTGCCTCTAGAGTTACCACGTCCTCCTGCATAGGACTGGTTTTCTTGCGTTTGCTGCATATTCTGATTTCTACCACGGCCTGCAGATCGGCCTCCTCTACCTCTGCCTCTACCTCTGCCAGCATTTGAGTAGAAATGACAGTTTCTTTTGAAGTTCCTGCTGAAAAAGATGCACCCCCATTTCTCTGCTCTTCAGAAATTAGAAGAGCAATCAACTCCTCAAAATCAGGAAAGTTTTCACGGACGGCAATGGATGTCTGGAACTGTGATAATCCTTTCCTAGACCATTCAAGGTCACAGAGACCAAATCATCATCATCCACTAGCGACCCAATGGAAGCAAGTGCATGTGCAATTTTCTTCACTTTCATGTGGTAGTCATTTATGCTCAAATTTTCTCTCTGCACATTGTGCAACTCCTGTTTGAGTTGCATTTTCCTGGCTTGCGTATTTGTGCTATACATTTTTGCCAAAGTATCCCATGCCTCCTTTGGCATATTTGCATCCTGAATATGCACAATCATGGAGTCCGAAATACTGATAGACAGCCAGTACATAACTTTCCTGGCTCTCTCATGCCATCCTTTGAATGCCTGCATTTCCTGTTGAGTGGGAACATTAGGAAGAACATGTTCTTCTTCATTTCCTGTAATGAATTCCCAATAGCCTTTTCCCATCAAGAAATTCATCATTCTAAACTTCCATGCCTGGAAGTTGTTCTTGTCAAGCTTTTCAGTGACAATCTGTGAAAGAGAATCAGATGCCATTACAGAACACTGCAAAATATTCTGTCACTGCAAAAAAACACAGCTTTTGCCTCACACGGGCAGATCTGCAAAACCGACGAGAGTGGTATTTCACCACACAGTCACTTCCTAGTGACGATTTTGCATCAACAGGCAATAGGCATGAATCTGCAACTCCCAATATCTCTGCACACAGGCATACGATGCAATTTCTGCAGCACCTTTCCACCGACTAGCCATGCAGCAGTGGTCGCACAGCAAAAAACAGGGCCTTTCTCTGAGTGCCTGCGAAGAACTTCCGCCCTCAAAACGGGCCCCAAAACGGCCTCAAATCAGAAAAATAAAGTCACTAAGGGCTTTGTCCTCTCCCGCAGCATATACTGCGCTCTCGCCACACCGCGAAGGGCGTCTCAATCTGAACCAGTGCACTCCTGCACTTCTGGCTATGCTACCTGCAGAGATTTGCTCCCAAACTCGAAATAGGAAAGCAACACTGGTCCTCTTACCAGGACACCACGAACTTGGCTTGCTTTCTTGAGCTCCTTACCACGAACAAGGCTCTGATACCATGTGAAGATTGTGGGAGAGAGGGAAGGAGTCTCACTTGAGGCTTTCTCACAATCACAATGGGGGAATACACACAAAGGTGGAGGCTGAAAACAGTTTTCCTCTTCTTAGTTGTGAAAGCCAAAAGAACTCAAGTACAAAGAAATAGAAGAACCCTATATGTGGGTCTCAAACCAAACTCAACTAACTAAGGTGGCATACTAACTGAGCCACGAACTAGTGTAGATAAGGATAGCTGTCATCCAACTATTATTCGTGGGCGGTGTACCAACCGCATCTCCAGCCGCATCTCCAGCTAACAAGTCGGTGACATAAATGCACAACCGTCACCCTGGCATATCACGAGTGGAGCTCGATATCTCAACACCTTGGGCATCTTCTGGAGGTGAAGGAGGTACATCATAATCTGCAGACAAAGCTAAGAAAGGGCTGCCCACCTAGGCTGGCTTCCGGACAACAAGGTGGAAGGGATCTAGATAGAGGGTCTACATATGCTCGAGGTGGAGCATGCGGACTCAGAGATCTAGAAGTGCTTGACATCTAGTAGGAGAACCTTTTGCTATTGTATCCTGTCCTACTTTGTGGACGGACGTGTACCCTCTATTGGGTAATTTCTAACATGGTATCAAAGCCCAAGTAGGACGCTCACAGGTGTGGGAGCCTGAAGGCAGGGACCTTGTTGAAGGATGAGCCAGATTCATAAGCTCTTGGGAATGAACTTCCATGACTGGAGGACAATGCCCTTGCGAGAACGAGGGTGATTCAGGTTTAATCAGGTGCATTCAGAGTTCTGGTTGACTGAAAAATTGAGTTTGGTTGACTTTGCTATGTGGTATAATAGTAGAGATGTTGACCATTACAACCTCTTCAGCCCCTGCTCTTGAGAGTGCTCTCAACGGAAGCAAGAACGGAAGGAGAGAGAGAGATAGAGAGCCACACAAGTTTGGTGGGTGCAGAACCACCCTAATCTTCTTTTTCATTCATTTATATATGTGTTTGAGTATTGTACATAACTGGGGTAAAGGCACAGTGACCTTTAACCCCCACAACCTCCCACTTAAAGGACAATGTGCCTTTAAGGGAGAACAACCAGTGAGCATACTATCCAATGCCCATCAATACACGACAATACTCAAACCGCTGACTAGGTAGACTCTTCGTCAGCATATCTGCAAGGTTATCATCTGTATGAACCTTGACAAGCTCTATGCGCTTGTCCTCAAGTACCTCCCTAATGAAATGGTACCTGACCTCAATGTGTTTGGTCTTTGCATGAAAGACCGGATTCCGTGTGCTAGCTGAATAGCACTCATGGAATCACTATGCAATGTCAGTACACCTGTATGAATCCCCAAATCTCCCACTAGCCGATCAAGCCATATAGCCTCCTTGCAACCCTTTGTGGCTGCAACATACTCAGCCTCTGTGGTAGACAAAGCAATGCACTTCTGTGCACGAGACATCCATGACACTGCACCACCTACAAAGGTGAACACATAACCAGAAGTGGATCTTCTACTATCCACATGCCCTGCATAGTCTGAATCTGTGTACCCAAGTACACGCATGTCTCCTTTACCAAAGCAAATGCACATCTCCTTGGTACCCTTCATGTACCTCATGATGCACTGAACTACCTCCCAATGCCTCTTTCTTGGATTAGCCATATACCTGCTAACAACTCCCACTGCAAATGCAATGTCTGGTCTAGTAGCTATCATAGCATACATAAGACTCCCAACTGCTGATGCATAAGGAACCTTAGCCATCATGGCCCTCTCCTCTTCTGATTTGGGACTATCTGTATGACTCAGTTTCACATATGGAGGCAATGGAGTACTCACTACCTTCCCCCCCTCCATATTGAAACGCTGCAATACTTTTGTAACATACTCTTTTTGTGAAAGCCAAAGGAGTTTCCTACTCCGATCACGCATGATGCGCATACCAAGAATATGACCTGCAAGTCCCAAATCCTTCATATCAAAGGCCTCATGCAACTTGGCCTTTAATGCATCTAGCTCATAAGTATTCTTGCTAGCCAATAGCATATCATCCACATATAGTGCCAGGATTATCAGGCTATTATCCTTAGCCCTTTTAGTGTAGAGGCAGTGATCAATTTCACTCCTTCTAAAACCCTGGGACCGAATGAAAGCATCAAACTTCTGATACCATTCTCTAGGTGCTTGCTTAAGACCATAGAGACTCTTCTTCAGCTTGCAAACTAAATGCTCTTTGCCCTTTTCTTCAAAGCCTTCCGGCTGCACCATGTAAATTTCCTCATGCAAATCCCCATGCAAGAAAGCTGTCTTGACATCCATCTGCATAAGCTCCATATCCTCTACTGCCACTAGTCCAAGCATGCATCTAAGTGTGGTCATCTTCACAACTGGAGAGAATATCTCATCAAAGTCCACACCCTTCTCTTGCTTGAACCCTTTAGCAACCAAACGGGCCTTGTACCTAGGCACATCATCACCTGTGACCTTCATTTTGTAGACCCATTTACATGGCAATGCTTTCTTTCCATGTGGCAAAGAAACCAAGTCCCAAGTCTTATTCTTCATAAGTGAACTCATATCTGATTGCATAGCATACTCCCACTTGCGTTGATCCTCACGCATCATAGCCTCTTTGTAGCAAGAAGGCTCCCCGCAATCAGTAAGCATCACATAGTCTACCCCTGGAACAAACCTATCAGGCGGTCTAGACACTCTAGATGATCTTCTCAAGGGCATTTCAGCTTGCTGTCCCACTTGCATATCAGCCACATTTGGCTCATCATTTCCACCAATAGATGATCCATCATCTACCCTTGATTGTATACCTGCTGTGGGAGTACTTGGTTGTACCATTTCTTGCACATTTGGTGCATGGACAGCTTGCTGTCTATCAACATATGCAGGTGGATTCACATCCTGGAAAGTGATTCTCCTCATTTCCACATCCCTCATGGGTGCCTTATGCATCTTCTTCTCATTGAAGACCACATCATGGCTGCGTATGATCTTCTTTGCTTCTAGATCCCAGAGACGATAGCCCATCTCTCCACTTTCACCATAACCCAGAAAGATGCATTTCCTAGACTTAGGATCTAGCTTCTTTCGAAGCTCTTTTGGCACATGTGCATATGCCTCACACCCAAATATACGCAAATGAGAGTAAGAGGGCTTCTTGCCACTCCATGCCTCTTCAAGAATACCACCATCCAAACTCTTACTAGGTGATCTATTGATCACATGCACTGCAGTCTTCATTGCCTCAGCCCAAAAACCACCAGAAAGACTTGCATTGGAAAGCATGCATTGCAACCTTTCTTGAATGGTATGGTTCATCTTTTCTGCAACTGGATTTTGCTCTGGAGTACGAGGGGATGTGAGCTCCCTCTTAATCCCACGTGTATCACAGAAATGCTGAAAGTCATGAGAGAGATACTCTCCACCATTGTCAATCCGTAGGCATTTAAGCATTCTACCTGACTGATTCTCAACCAAGGCCAGCCATTTCTGAAATACCTGGAACACATCACTCTTTCGAGATATAGCATAAGCCCACACTTTCCTAGTTGCATCATCAATGAATGTCACATAGTATTCAGCCTCGCCTAATGACTGTGTAGGCATGGGACCACATACGTCTGAATGCACCAAATCAAGCTTTTCAAACTCTTTCTTTCCCCTTCTTTTATGGGCTGATTTAGTCTGCTTCCCATAGAGACAGTGCTCACAAAATTCAAAATCAGAGAAACTCAAATGCGGTACATAACCCAAACGGCATAAGAGTTTCATTCCATTCTGGCTCATGTGCCCCAACCTGCAATGCCACAAAGAAGTGCTTGGCTGCTCGGTTATTGCAACAACATGATCAAATACCCCTGATACATGTAAGGGATACAAAGTCCCACACTTGGCATCCCTGGCCAAAAGCATAGAGCCCTTCTGAATTTTCCAACTCTGAAAGCCAAAAGTGGTGTGAAAACCAGCATCATCTAGCTGACCCACTGAAATAAGACTCTTGGTCAGCTTAGGCACATGTCTCACATGTTTCAAAACAAATGCAGACCCATTTGCAAAAGAAAACTTTATGTCATCTGCTCCCACTATGTCACATGCATAGTCATTTCCAAGATGCACACAACCTGTCTTTCCACTATCATAAGTGGAGAACCACTCCCTATGGGGAGTAACATGGAATGAAGCACCAGAATCCAAAATCCAATCCTGGGAATATGCATCATCTGAAGTGGTACGCAACTCTGTAGGTAAACTAGACATGAAGAGAACGTCATTGTCACTATCATGTGTGACTGCATTGATCTCCTCGATCTTCACGTTTCCTTTGTCCTCCCTTGGACTCTCTTCCTTTTGATTTGCACCCCAATTTGCATTCTTTTTCTTATCCTTTTGCTCTCTTGTCAGCTTGTAGCAATCCTTTTTCATATGGCCCTTCTTGCCACAGTGGTAACACTCAATGTTTCGTGCCCTGGATTTGCTACGTGACTTCCCTCTTTCTTGGGACTTCCCCCTAAACTGTGATCTGCCCCTTTACACATTTAAGGCTGTATCTTGCTTGTTGCCATCCATAGACTTTCGTCTAATCTCCTCGGCCAACAAGCTACCCACAACATCATCAAATTTCAGTACTCCACCAGGTACAGAGTTACTGACAGCTGTACAGAAGGTATCCCATGAGGATGGCAATGAACATAAGAGAAATATTGCCTTAGTCTCCGCATCAAAATTCATCTTCTGAGCCTGAAGCTGGCTGAAAATAGTATTGAATTCATTCAAGTGAGAAGCAATGGTGACCCCTTCCTTCATCTGCAGCTCAAACAACCTCTTCATGAGGTAAACTTTATTAGAGGCAGTTTCCTTCTCATAAGTGGCACACAGTTTCTTCCACAAATCTTCAGTAGTCTGCTCATTTACTACTGTGAAATAAACTGACTCTGCAAGATGAAGTCTAATAGTAGACTTTGCTAATGCATCCAACTCATTCCAATCATCCTCAGACATATTTGCAGGCTTAGCTTCAATCCCTACCAAGGGTTTAATCTGCTTTTTTTGAATAAGCACATCCCTTATTTGTTCTTTTCACAAAGAAAAGTTTGTCCCATCAAACTTTTTAATGTTGAAAAACTCCTTTTCAGACATGGAAGAGGATGCCATGATGCAAATAAAGCAAAATCCCAAATGCTAGTGCCTCAAGAGAGAATCACACCAAATACCAGGTGCACCCAAATGTGTATGCCACAATAGAGTGAAATATCACCAAAATTCAAAGCTCAAAGCATCAAAAGATGCATCTGACTCATGTGCATATACTATGCATCCATATGAGCAAATCTGGCCCAAAAGAAAATGCCAATAAGTGCCAAATGACTCAAGCATAAACACCGTCCACTGGCATATGCATCAATAATGTCTCATCCAAGAGAGCATAGCAGTATCAGTGCATCACCTGCAATGTTTCAAAGCTGTCCCTCAGCATAAAATAGCATCCATGTGCAAAGCGTCCATAAAAAAATAGCATCCCACAAGGCAATTTGGGCCTATCAGCACATCCAACAAGGACCGCAATGCATCCAAATGGCCTATAAATCATCCACTACAACCCAATACATACCACAAAGAAGCACACACTGCTCAAACTGCAACCAGAGTGATCTGCATAAGGTATGCTCAAGAAATCATAGTCCCACGGTAATGAGCGCTACTAAAAATAGAACCTGAGATGCCTCAAAACATGGGCGCCATTGCCTAATCGGACTCAGCAAGAAAATCTGCAAATATCTCTCTTCTGCCAGAACTCCAAAATCCCAACCGATGAGTGAGAAATGGGAGTCAACACTTATCCACTGCCATGTGGCATAAACCTAAGGTTTCAAGACCTTAGAATGAAAAATGCATAACAGAGAGACGAAATCGAATACACAGAGATCTATAACTCTGAAAATCCTCCACCGAATTGTGCAAGAAATGACAGGTAGGGGTTTTTGGGCGTCCGAAACGCAATGGGACAGACGGTTTTGGAAACCGTGGTCGCAATCACTGGGTCCAACACATGGAGTGAAAAACGTTTTTGGAAACAGAGCTGTTGGTAAACTCCACCGGAGTGTGAATGATGAGCAACATAAAAGTTTTAAGACCTCCTAAGTCCACCGGAACTGACAAATCTGCAAATAGTTGCTCTAAACTTGAGTTCCAACACCCGGGCAAAAAACGCAGGAACTAACATAGTGAGTCAGAAATCCACTAAAATGATCCCAGATTCAAGAATGAAGGTGTTTCCAAGCTTCTGAAGTAATGTGGACACCAAAAGCAAGCAATAGTTGCCTCTACAAGTCAATACGGAGTCTCTGTCATCGAACGGAATAGGAAAAAGCTCAAAAAACGACTTTTTCTTTGAAAGCTCTTAACAGGATCTCAAAACCACTTCGCAAAGACAAAGTGACTTTTCCAAAGGTTCCTCCAAGGTCTCTGCACACTCAGATGCAAGTAAAGTCGCCCACAAAGCTTCTCCTTCCTCCCACAGAGCTACTGAGCTTCAAGCATTCACACACGCTTAGCTAGATCACCCGGGCTCTGATACCAGTTGAGAGTGCTCTCAACAGAAGCAAGAACGGAAGAAGGAGAGAGAGAGATAGAGAGCCACACAAGTTTGGTGGGTGCAGAACCACCCTAATCTTCTTTTTCATTCATTTATATATGTGTTTGAGTATTGTACATAACTGGGGTAAA
This sequence comes from Dipteris shenzhenensis, assembly GCF_047967505.1. Classification (NCBI taxonomy): domain Eukaryota; kingdom Viridiplantae; phylum Streptophyta; class Polypodiopsida; order Gleicheniales; family Dipteridaceae; genus Dipteris; species Dipteris shenzhenensis. The sequence continues at coordinate 48,113,853 of NC_141605.1, read as the reverse complement.
GGCACAGTGACCTTTAATCCCCACAGCTCTCCCTTCCTCCTCCCCCGGTTTTCTCTCATTTACTATCCCTAACTTCGGAGAGTCTAAGAAACTGGACGGGACCAACTACTCGATCTAGAACGTGAAGATCCAAAGTCATTTAGTGGCTCGGAAGCTATGGAAACTGACAACAGGAGTGGAGGCGAAGTCAGAGGACATGGTGGATAGGCAAGGGAAGATACTCATGGCAGTAGAGAGAGAGAAGCTCGAAGCTTGGGAAGACAGAGATACCCATGCCCTAGCATTGATCATAGGGACTACGGTAGACTTCGTTTTTCCTCATATCCAGATGGTTGAGACATCAGTAGAGGCATGGGTAACTCTAAAGGATATGTACGAGACAGACAATACCTCCCGAAATTTTCTTGTTCAGCATCAACTCTATAATCTTGATATGGAAGAAGGCTGAAGTATGCTGGAGAGATATTGAAGGCATTTGGCATGGTTGAGTGCAAGACAGTTGGTACCCCTATGGAGGTTGACGTGAAGCTCTCAAACGAGGATTCATCACCACTGGTGGACAAAGCGAAGCATAGAAGGCTTGTGGGTAGTTTGATTTACTTGTGCAACACGTGGCTAGACATCAGCTTTGCGACTGGTGTACTAAGCAGGTTTTCCAATAAGCTCCGGGAGAACCATTGGAGGGCAGGGATGCGGGTGCTGAAATACATCAAAGGCACACCTGATTATGGCATCACCTATACCAAGGGCAACATCTTGACCGGATCCTATGACTCGGATTGGGCAGGAGATGTGGATAGTAGGAGATCAGTGACAAGTTACTGTTTCTCACTTGGATCTGGAGTTGTGTCATGGGTCAGCAAGAAGCAACCCACAGTTGCTCTTTCTTCTACCGAGGCTGTGAGTACAAATCAGCATGCTTTGCTTCTTGTGAGGCAGTGTGGTTGAGGAGGATTTTGGGGGACATGGGTGCAGTGCAGAACAAGCCTACATAGTTATCATAGTTGCATGGCGATTGCAAAGAACCCTGTGTTCCATGCTCACACAAAACACATTGAGATTCAATATCACTTTGTATGTGAGCTCATCATGGATGGAGAGGTCGACTTGGTGTATTGTCCGACTACAGAGAATGTTGCGGACATCTTCACAAAGGCTCTTGGAAGAGACTTGCTGGAGAGGCATCTTCATCGACTTGGCATTGGTCCAAAATAGTAAGTTCACTTGCAGGTGGACATTGAGGGGGGGTGTTAGATATCAATGCTTCAATCTCATGTAACTACGCGGGAACTAGCTAACTCTACTTGTAAGCCCCCCATATGAGGAGAAGGCATTTGAGTAGCTTGGTTATCCGATAGGTCCTGGTTTGGACACCAGATGGGGGCCATGTGTGGCTTGATGGCTGGACGGAGTTGGCACACTGCCAACTAGGCTACATGCAAGTGCAGGAAGGCATCCCATCACTGACCGCACTGAGGGTAGATGGAGCATTTCTCTAGGCAACCCACTCTCGGGTTGCGGGGCCTGTTTGGAGCCCCAGATGATCCCGGATGGCTGTGGGCCAAACGGAGACTATAGGTTAGTTGTTCTATTTTACGCCACGGTTCTATCGTGTGGTCAGTGGCCTATTTTGAGACCGACCCCTAGTCGACCATTTTGGGCGGACTGGGTCGGCGGTCACCAAATTGGGTCTAACTGACTACGACTAGTGGCTATATAAGAGCAAGCCCATGAAGCCCATTTCATCATTGGCTATAGCAACTCTGATTCCTTAGCATCCAGCCTTTGTTCTCTACTATTTCTAGATCACCATTGAAGCTTCTCTCACAGGAGCACATGGCTGGGAGGCAGCGCCATCTATTGTATCAGTTTTATAGTAATCAAATTTTTGATTCTCCATACTATCTGTTTTCTCTCTTGCGTACGAGATCCTGTTATCTATTGAGCATAGACGTTGCATTGTTTTCTTACATAGCACTCATATTCTCGGTGGTAATATTAATTATACCAGTGGTCTATATTACCACCGGTATTTACACTGCCAGGATAATTAATATTATCATCAGGAATATGAGTGCTATCATCGGTAGTGTCTTGTGTACCGGCGGTACATTTATCCACTTTACTAGTGATTTTTCCTGGTGACCTATGTGATCATGTTGTTTTCATGCTACTTGGAAGAGTAATTAACGTGAAAATGTGCACATAATCCTTGCTGCTCATCTACCTGCATCCATCTAGTTGTTTGTGAAGCATTGTTGAACCCCTCCACAAAATCTACCACTTGTCGCAGATTCAGGTGGCATGGAAACCTATCTACCACCGACTTAATACCCATGGCTTGGATAAGGGGGATTCTTTCTGGATCCTAAAGTGGTTGGTAGCTTGTGGTATTGTGGTAATAGAGGCAAAATTCGTTGATGTTGCAACGAAACTATGAATGAACTACAACTCCCTGAATTTGCTCCAACTATTTCGTTCCAAAGGAGGGAAATCCTGGATTTGCAAGTTGTGCTCCAAGTAATTTTGCACATCTTCTATATCAGTGAACCAATGCTTCTTCTGAGGCCTTGTGATTGATTGCTGAGATGAGGGTTCTGGCTCATGTGGGAGCTACATTTTGGAATGCTTTATTTTGCGAGGGAAGAGTGACGGAGAGAGTTTGGGAACTGGATGGAGTAATAGAAGGAGGGAAAGTGGAGGAGGCTTCATTGCTAGGTTACGAATTAATTCCTCAGTCAAGAATAGGTCATCTACACTGATCGAGCACGAGGAATCGACTGACATAAGGCGGATGTGGGTGGTAGTGAGTTTTGAAGGCAGTGGAAATTTTAAAGAAATTTTGGTAGCATTTTGGTACACATAAAAGTGAGGAGTTGTAGAATGGACTGCCTCCTCATATAGGGATCTTGGTAATGCAGAATGTCAGTGTTAGCATTAATGCAACAACTGGCATTATTAGCACAATGACTGGCATTATTAGCGTTATTAGCACAATGGGTTGCATTATTATAGCAACGGGTCAGCATTAAGCTTAAAGCGGAGTCACCGCATTAGGAGTAAAGCAATGACCTATGTTATATCGTAGCGAGTGGCATTAATATCATAGCGGGACCAAAGTCACTGAGTTAGGCATATCGCAGTGACTACCACATTAGCAATCATTGTGTTAGTAGTCGTTACATTAGCAGTAGTCTCGCTGCATTAGCCTTAAAGCAGCAAGGTGATTTTATGTGACTTGTTTTGAGATTTAACTGACATCCTGACCCTCCTAGACTCCACCTATGTGTTTGTGAGTGAATGGGGGAGTGTTGAGATATCGAGCTCCACTCGTGATATGCCAGGTGATTGTTGTGCATTTATGTCACCGACTTGTTAGCTGCAGATGCGGTTGGTACACCGCCCATGAATAATAGCTGGATGATAGCTATCTTTATGTACTCTAATTAGTGGCTCAGTTACTATGCCACCTAGGTTAGCTAAGTTTGGTTTGAGACCCACATATAGGGTTCATCTATTCCTTTTGTACTAAGAGAGAGAGTTCTTTTGGCTTACACAACTAACAAGAGATATCTCCAACTTTATACCAAGTTGATCTCTTATATCATCATCGTACTCTGGCATTGTACATTCACCTAAGACTTTTGTCACTTGATCTTCTTCAATAAAGTCAGGTGATTCTTGATGATCATCATCTTCTTCCTCAATATCGTGATCTCCATCTTCCTCCCATATGATGTCATTATATTTTGATCTTCATCTTCTTTGCTAGATCCATCTGGATCAATTGGATGTGGCACCTCCATATCTACATCTCTATCTTCAAAAAATTACTTACTTCGTGGTGCAACTTGGATCACATACCACCATCTTGGATTAGAATGACCCGGATGAAAAACCACCTATATTGAAGATGGTGTCAAATGCCATCAATTATATGAATTTATGCTTAAGTACATGTACCAATTGATCTTTAAAAACAAAAGCTTTGATTAATTAAATCATTAGTATGCACCTGCTCACAATGCTCGGGAAGAACAAAAGTATCACTTTTATCGGTCCAAAGTTTGGTGGATTCTATCACAAAGAAACCACTACTGTCTTTCCTCACTGTCGCATGGGGACCATTGTAAATAGTTCTAAACCATTTTACATCAAGAATGAAAATACTAAATCGTCTGAAATTAATTTTATAAATTTGCATATGGTCCCACAATAATCCAACTGTGAGGAGAGAAGATTGGTATCCAAAGCACTTGCTCAGCTATCTTGTGTGAAGTTAGCCATGACTCCACAATCATACATGACTCTCTTTGAATTGATGCGTTTTATGCAAAAATGTAATCCATATGACCATATTGCACTGTACTTTTTGTACTACAAAAGAGCATCATTAAAACAATTAGGATGCATCTATTTATAGCATATATTGCCACAAATAATTACTTAATTATCTCAAGAGGTAAGAAACTTACATGCATCATACATCCATATGATTACTCTCACTCGTGCTCGTTTATTGTCTCTCCATCAAGTTTGGCTTTACGTAGAGCCAATTGTAGTCAATCAAGTGACATGTGAGTGGGGAGAAGGGTGAGATCTCGTGGGTATGGTTGTGCTCACATGTGCATTACTTTGAATCTCATCCTTGCATTTATTATTTCTGCTTTGGCCGCTTCATATTTCTCAATCCAATTCTACATCTCCTTGCTATTGAGGATGCAAACCATGTCTAGACCGGTCAGAGATTTGAACCTTGAGACGAAGTAGAATCCACGTGCTGATTTAAATTGAGACGCAGCACTATCTGACCACAGCCAATGTTGTTTTATATTTTTTGCATGTGGATATTCCTTTTTCAACCATTGCCAATGCAGTAGAAAAGCATGTTGCACAAATAGAGTGTCTTGTTTCCTATCATTTGAAATGTAGAAATGGTAAGTGTGTTGCACTAGCCTGGACTCCTATGAGTTAGGAAGTAGATTGGCATTAGGCATGGAAGAATCAAGCAAATGACTATACGTGATATGCACAAGAATTGTTATTTGCTTGTTGTACTAATGAGTACTTTGTATCTCATCTTGTTCTTGAAAAGAATAATTTTCTGCAGAATCTATGACAGATACAATAGTGTCACAGGGAAAATTGGCAAGGCACGTCCTGAACTGCTTATCCCGCTAGCTGGTTGTGAAATTGTGAAGCACATATTTTGCGATGAATTGAACCAGGTGACCTACAAGCTCCCTTGGCTAGATGCTCTTATATGATAGTAGCCATCTCTTTTTATCGGATTCTTCAACATTGACATTTTCAAATCTCCTCCATTTTAGAGCAACGTGGTTGTCTTCCCTCATTTCATTTGGACAAACATTGAATGTATTCTTCTTCAGCTTCAAATTGCAATGCTTGCATGTGCCATGAATTCATTCAATCCTGTGCCACTCACGGTCTCCCTTTGGACAAACCACTAACTCCCACTGAGACCTTAGACTACAAAACCTGCCCTCCCTTGCAACACATGATGAGGATTCAGGTGGCCTACATACTGCGCATTCATTGGGGAGGCATGGGCATCGATTTCCATGGAGCAATGCTCCAACACGACTAGATCTCAAGTCATTCATAGCTTGCCAGGCCAGGTCAAAGTCTGTGTGGGTTTTGCAAAAACAAACATTCATGTCTTTGAGTTTCCTGATGTACTGGGGCTTATAATGCTCAAAGCTCCTCTGCCCAATTGAAATGTCCAAATTTTTATTCACAAACTTGAGATACAACTCCGTCTGCTGACCCAACATGTGGGAACAACAGATCAATGAGCCCCCTTTTTGCTACTACTAAAAGAATACAAAACACAATCTAATTAAAGTATATAATAAAGCAAAACAATTTTCAACCACCGTGCTGGTTTAAGATAGTTATAATTTCAATCACCGGGCTAGTTTAGGACATGTTTAGGATAGTCAACCACCGGGCTAGTTTAGGACACATTTAGGAAAGTCATAATTTCAACCACTAGGATGGTTTAGGACACTGTCATAGTTTCAACCACCAGGATTGGTTTAGCTTGACGGTCTCAACTTCACATATTAGACAATCATAAGTATATTGCTTTCCATTTTTGAATTCATTTTTGCATTCCACAATTTAGTAGTGGTATATGACCCAAATAGTAGGAAATCAAATTTAACGAATTCAAGTACTAAGAAACACAATAATTTCAACCACAGGGCTGGTCAATAACTAATGTCTGTTCAACCACGCTGGTTCAGGACATATCACATAACTGGAGATTGAGCTGAAGCAGCAACGGTTGCATGATGGTCCAACCACTGAGCTAGTTTAGTAAAATAACAATATATTGTGAAATTTATTGCTATGAGTTTCTGCTCAACCATGCCACCGGCGGGCTGGACAACAACTAATGTCTGTTCAACCACGCTGGTTCAAGACAATCACATAACTAGCAATTGAGTTGAACCAGCCTACAATTGCATGATGATCCAACCACTGGGCTGGTTTAGGACAATCACATTTAGAAAATAACAATATATTGCTTTTCATTTCTAAGTTCCACAATTTGACAGTGGTATGTGACCCGAATAGTAGGAAATTAAATTTAACGAATTTAAGTACTAAGAAACACAATAATTTCAACCACCAAGCTGGTCAATAACTAATGTCTATTCAACTATGCTAGTTTAGAACATATCACATAACTGGTGATTGAGATGAAGGAGCCACCACAATTGCATGATGTTCCAACCATCGGGTTGGTTTAGTAAAATAACAATATATTTTAAAAATATAATGCTGTTAATTTTTGTTCAACCATGCCACCGGGCTGGACAACAACTAATGTCTATTCAACCATGCTGGTTCAAGATAATCACATAACTGGCAATTGAGCTGAACTAGCCTACAGTTGCATGGCTACAGTTGCATGATGTTCCAACCATAGGACAATCACATTTAGTCCAAGCTTGGTTTAAGAAATGAAACAAGTAAACTATCCCAAAGCTCAATCACAAATAACCACCGAGCTAGTTTAGGCACCACTGACCTGCGTTGTATCTAGCATGTGTATGATGTGCTCCTCAAACACCTTGCATCCCGTCCGCTTCTTATAGATGTCCTTTCTATTTGGAGAAACTCTCGTATTTTCATGCCAAAACGTCATCACTATAGCAATGACTTCTGCACTTAGGTTGTCTCTCCTTTTCTTGCATTCTATTGAAGCCCACAGATTTCTTGGATCACGGATCGAGAATTGCTTCTGCTCTATGTTCAACCGCTGAAGCCATGTTGGTCCTTCTGATTGATAACATCTTTGACATTGTGTGCCCAAGTCGTGTCTTCTTTGTTTTAGGGGACACCAACATAGCTAATGTCGCCCTCTTTGCAGCTATTTGATCTAAGCTGTGCACCCTTTCACTTTCTGTACGCCATTTCTCATGTTAGAGAGCATCGCCTCTTGGGCGTGCATCCCTCGAGGTGTTGGTAGGGTTGTTACTCTATGAACATTAGGGTGCAGGCTAAAGCTTGTGAAGACTCAAGATTGGTGGTAATCACCTAAATGGCTTGATGTTGTTGCCTCGAATGCTCCCACCAATCGTTACACTCTTATTTTGGTCCAAAACAACCAAATTTTGATTACTTGCAAAGAAACAGGGATGTGAAAATGTCGGGCCAAAACAGGGAGCGCGTTAACACGCTCCCTATTTTTGTTATATGTAATAAAACAAATAGAATAATAAATTAAATGAGAAGAAGTAGACTTACCACCCATGCCTCGAATGTGGCCCATCCCCAACTGCCGAGGTGCGAAGTGTCTAGCCATCTCCTCACAGCCCTCCTCTAATTGTCGAACTTTTGGGGTTGGTCCCTATACTCCTTCAAAAACTTCTAGTCAACTTTGTCTGCCCAACTGCGTTTAGTCTTCCCCTTTGCGATGGAAGTTTGCAAGGTTGACCTACGATGCTTCAAGACAGCACACATGCGCTCTCGCATGTAATCCTCATTGAACTCCCAATTTGGGGCATTAGGGCATTGTCTTTTCAATTCCTCGATGATTTCCTTCTTGTTTTTGTCATCCTGGTACCACGAGTGAGTAGCTATGCCACTCTTGAAGTGGTGGCTCATCAACCGCCTCATGGTGGCCAGCAATTCTAAGCCCTTTTTATTTTCTATTATCTCTCCACCCCTAGTGACTTCATAGTACAGGTCCTTGGGTGGGAAAGGAGGAGTCATGGGAGTGGTAGTAGCAGAGCTAGAGCAAGCGATGGTACTGCGAGCACTTATGGAGCGAGAAGTAGCAGAGGGAGTGGGAGTGGGAGAGGGCAAGGGACCTGACTGGTACTGGGTCTCATGACCAAGTGGAGATCTGTAGGGATGTGAGTGTGCTACTCATGTGCTGACTCGTCTACATCTCTGGAGTCAGCACAACAATGTCGACCCTTCCTACTCTTCCTTCCCTTATGATGGGTATGCCCAGGTGATGACCCCTCAATCGAAGGGGCTAGAGAGGACGACTGTCGTGAGTAGGTCTAGCCGTCAGTCTAGGAGAGGGAATAGCTAAGGTCCTCTAGGATAGCATAGAGAAGAATTTTGCTACCTCCGCATCACTCATCTGTGTGACAAACTCATCGAGACTCCCAGCCAAGCCATGGGCTACTAGAGCAAAGGAGTTCCTCGAGGGGTAGTCGCAGTGCTAGGCACGAGAGGAGTTAGCAGGCCAGGGGTAGTCATAGGGGTAGGCCCCTGAGGAGTCAATTGAGTGGAATCAAAGTCCTTTGGAGAGTACAGATCATGATGTCTCCTCCTACGAGGGGTTTCGTACTCATTGGACATGCGACTACGAGGGGTTCCGTACTCAAAGAGAGAAAGCATATGCTTATGCTTATGCATGTGCATATGCTCATGCATAAGCATAAGCATACACAAATGCATATGCTTATGAAAAGAGAGAAGGAAGAGGGGAAAAGATAAGGAAAAAAAGAGAGGGGAAAAGAAGAAAAGAGGGGAAAAAGAGAAAAAGAGAGAAAGCATATGCTTATGCTTATGCATGAGCATATGAACATATTCTCATGCATAAACATAAGCATATGAGCATATGCCCATGCATAAGCATAAGCATATGAGCATAAGCATAGGCAAATGCATATGCTTATGGAAAGAGAGAAAAGAGGATGAAAGAGAGGAAATAAGAGAGGGGAAAAAGAAGGGAAGGAAGAGGAAGGAAGAGGGGAAAAGAGAAGGAAAAAAGAGAGGGGAAAAGAAGAAAAGAAAGGAAAAAAGAGTGGGGTAAAAGAGAAAAAGAGAGAAAGCATATGCTTATGCTTATGTTATAGCAATGCTGATCAGTCGCTATAGAGCGATGCTATCTGAGATTCTTTAGTACGTTTTTTTAAAAGAAAAGAACATGGGTTTTTAATTAAAAGCCCTTATGGATGTTCAAAATGCAAAAATGCATTTTTAGTAATCGATCAACGTACACTAGTTGACTGGCTATATACCGCTTGGTGTATCCCAACACCGTTTGGTATTTTCTTGAAAATACTGCACAGTGTAGAAAAACACCGATCGGTGGAAAAAAAAATCAACCGGTGAACCACTACACCGACCGGTATCCAACACACTAATCGGTGAAACCCTACACCGATCGGTGTATTGGGATTACACCAATCGGTGTGCATTGACTAAACACGTGGTGCACATGCGTTGGCCAAAAAACACCAACTGGTGTGGAGACATACTGACTGATGTGTTGAGTTGGGTTCTATAAAAGGGCAGCTTCGCGGCATTTTTTTCACCTTCCACCAAAATTCACTGCTGCCAATTTTCATTGTTTCCTACATTTTTGTTGTTTTCCCCTGCTTGCTGCCTTCTCCTTCAAGCTTTTGCTAAGCTTCTAGCCTTACTATTGTTTCCAGTTAGGGTTGGGTGATGGCTCACATTAGCCAGCCGGATTCACCTCGCCTCAGCTGAGAGAAAAGAGAGAGAAATATGTGATATGTTTATGCTTGCTTACTTTTGTGTGTGTGCTTGCATGATGTGTATCACTTGGGACCGGATGATGACGAGATGATGACTCACTTCAGCCAGTTGGATCCATCTCACCTCGAGTGACGTTCTAGTAGTTATCATGATTAAGGCCGGTTGCTTTGACCGGCTAGATTCACCTCACCCCTATTGAGAGAGGAAAAGAGAGAGAGGAATATGTGTGATGCTTATTTATGCTTGCTTATATGTGTTTGCATGTATGATGTCTATCACTTGGGGTCGGATGATGACTCGCTTCTGCCGGTTGGATTCATCTCACCTCGAGTGATGTTCTATTAGGTAGTATCATGATCAAGGTCGGGTGATGGCTCACTTCAGCTGGTTGGATTCACCTCGCTTTGGTCTACTATTATATATTCATATATGTTGTACATAGATGTCAATAGAGCCGGTTATTGTTCGGATGATAGCTCGCTTTGGTTGGCTGACTTCATCTCAATGATGACCTTCCCAATGAGCTCAAGATGTGTGATCACACAATGTTGATCTACATGATCTTGGGATATAGTTGTACAATGGGAAATGGTAAAGCAGTCAGAGCCCTTGATAGATGCCGAAGCTAGATAGGTGGCTCGTAGAATGGAAAGAATCCCGCGCTACCATTCATAGGAAAAACCTAAAGGAAAAAGGTGCAGTCTCGGTAGACTATTGAATGTCGCCGTGCAATATTATACCCAAATTGCTATTGGCTCCTCAAAAAGAATAGACACGAGAAGTTAAGATGGCAAGGCACAATTAGACCTATGCACGAAGTTTGTCGACATGTGCTCTACAAGAGTACACTTCCCACTAGTTGCATTGACAATTCTTGAGGAATTGGGTGGGGGAGTGGAAGGAAAAGTGTATTGGGTTAAGATAGAGGGTGTGCCAGGTTTCAAACCAACCCTATCTTATGCTGGCAAGAAGTTGAGGCATGATACTGCACATGCACATAAATTGTTGAGCTGGCAATGACTGTAATGCATAGGGTCGTGTATCATGAAATTGGTTACACATAAGCTAGTGATCTTTGATTAATTAGTCCATACTTAAATGGAGGTAGTATTCATGATAGGCTCATGAGCTTACCTTCCATGTATCATGATTATCTGAATTGGGCAAGGCGAGGCAACCCCCGCGAGCAACCTCACAATGCATGGCATGATACATGGAGTCAGATGCGAGCATGCTTGTTCTGTAAGAACGCTTTTGCTATTTGCACCACTATTGCTAGTGCAATGAAAGCAGTGCATGAGAGAGTTCAGACACACTGATTTGAATGCTGAAAAATATGTGCTAGATTTCACACCAGACGGGAAATCTGTGAGGGTGAGCATTATTGATTAGGGGAGGTGTCTCCATAGAACTGAGAGCAAGCCCGAGCAGGTTTAGGCGCTTGCTCCAAAGTCAAGATTTCCTTGGTTTGCACAAGAGATTTATGCAAGAAATGATGTTGTTCCTCAATCAAATGGCGCATGGTCAGACATGTTAGATTGCTATGCTGTCAATTGGTTACTTGGCAAAATAGCCAACTTCCTTGTGGGGTGCAAGTCTGCATTGTCAAGTGATCAACTATACTCAGGGCATGTAATAAAGCTGTTGTGAGATTGTAATCTCCACTTGTGCCAAAAGGAGCCTCAGGAACGGATGACAATGGACTTGCTACTAAATAAACTTCACGCACACCATGTTGAAAATGATGCAATGCATCCAATGGACGATATGAAAATGTATCTATAAAATTGCAATTTTGACATGTCGTCATATTCCATTGTGCAAGTCTTTTACTTTTTAAATATTCCTAAATTATATTTTGCACTGTTTTGAAATCGATGTTGGATGACATCATTGGCTGTTTAGGGTTTATGGTTTGATATTTCGAGAAAACAGTCTTCTACAGTAGGATGAGAAGCAAATGTGTTTGAATGTATGCGTGTCTCATGTCCTGAACTCATATCTTTGCTATTATGTTTAGGCTTTAGCATTTCATCAAAACAATGGCATCATCATCAACAACACCCTCTCGACCATCCACACAGGCAGAGTACCAAGCCCAAGACGAACGCACATGCTATAGTTTAAGCTTTAGCATTTCATCAAAATAATGGCATCATCATCAAGAACACCCTCTTGAACATCCACACAGGCCGAGTACCAAGCCCAAGACAAATGCGCATGCTATAGTCAAGGGATGAAGTTTATGCTGGACATGGCTGACACCACCACGCAATTGCCACTAAAAGAGCAAATGAAGGTAATTGCCACTACCAGTATTTTCCACGACCCTAATGGCCTGAAGTACTCAACTATAAAGGCCCTCATCTCGAATGACAATTTAGTGGCTATATGGGATTATAGCATAGTTGCCCTAGGACTTCGACACCATTCATATACAACCTTATGGAGGCGTGGCCAAAAGTATCTTGCATTAAGAATTCTCCTAGCTGTGCTTGCTGAAGCAAAATGACCAGAGCATTCATGACACATTTCTAGGATTCTCCTAGTCTCCATGGGATGGACCACCCGACGGAGCACCTTATCTTTTCCCAATTTATAAAGAATGTCATCAACAATAGTATAGGGACAAGCCTTCCTTACCAATCTCTGCTTTTGTTGTGGAGTTAACCCTTGAGGAAACATGCCTTCTTCCACATATTGCTGAACATCTTGCAGTTCTGGCCATCCAGTGTCTACCAAAGAAACCACCCCCCAGTCTTGTACTACAATGGCTTGAGTAGCTAACTCATCTACCCTTTGATTTTCTTTTCTGTTTATATGAACAAACTTGCAAAAATCAAACTGACTACATAGTGCCATAGCCTTTTGATTAAGCTCCTTCAAATGAGGACTTCTTGTCTGGTAATGCCCTTGCATTTGCTTTATAATAAGCTGAGAATCTCCTCTTACTTCCAATTCTTTAACTTGACTTTGAAGACAACCCTCCAAACCAAGAATCAAAGCATTATACTCAGCTGCATTGTTAGTTGTGATACCTGGAAGCTCTTGTCCTCTTGCCCATACCTCTTGACCTTCAGGATTCATCAAGACTATCCCCCCAGCTCCTTGTTGGCATGAAGGACTAAAAGCCCCATCAAAATACAAAACAAAAGCTGTTGGTGGTGTATCCCTTTCATCTTTAATGTTCTCCTTATATTTCTTTTCTTCTCCTAGATCCTCCCGCCCTGTGAGCAAATCTGCCATAGTGGACCTAGTGGTATTTTCAGTGACAAAAGAAAAAGAGAACTCTTGAAGCTCTGACAACCATTTTGCAAATCTCCCCCCAGGATTAGGCTTGCGAACTAGATATGCTAATACAGACTGAGAGGTAAGGAAGAAAAATGGTCGAGGTAATAAATAGGAGCGAAACTTTCTGACAGAAAACACCAAAGAGAGAGCTTGCTGCTCCATTTCTTCATACCTTGTTTCCACATCTGTAAGCTGTCGGCTGGCATAATAGATGGGTTGCATTCTACCTGCCTCTCCTTTTTGTAGCAATACAGCACCAACTGAATGCAAAGATACACTTGGATTTACATAAAAGTCTTGAGACCAATCAGGGGGCTTCAATATTGGGCCCTTACTCATGGCCTCCTTAAGTAGCTGGAAAGACTCTTGTTGCTCCACACCCCATTGGAAAGAAACTCCTTTCCTTGTCAACAAGTTCATGGGATGCACTATCTCTTTGAAATCATCACAAAAGCGTTGATAATATTTGCTCTTTCCTAGAATTCTGCGAACACCAGTGATACTCTTAGGACTTGGCAATGCCATGATTGCTTGAACCTTGTCAGGATCCATTTGCAGGCCTTCTTGAGACACAATATGCCCTAATAAGACTACTTTTGTTTGAGCCAAATGACACTTGCTAGGATTTAGACACCCTTTTGCTTCATCAATCCTAGCTAAGGCCATCTTTAACTTCTCCATGTGATCTATGCGTCGAGAATAAATGCAAAAATCATCCAAAAACACCTGTATGAACTTTCCCAAGTAAGGCTCCAGGACTTGACTCATGAACCTTTGAAATGTAGCTGGTGCATTGGTCAACCCAAAAGGCATCACTCTGTAAGTAAAAAATCCCCAAGGTGTGACAAATGATGTTTTCTTTTGATCTTCCTCCCGAATACGAATTTGAAAGTATCCAGAATACCCATCACATACAGAATACATCTCATGCCCTGCTACTTGGTCTAGTATTTCATCTTGGAATGGCAAAGGAAAATGATCCCTCTTAGTGCATGCATTCAAAGGACGAAGGTCCACACAAACTCGCCACTTATTTCCTTTCTTTGGTGTGACAACTATAGGAGATATCCATTCTGAATCATCAACAGGAAAGATGAATCCCACCTCAAGTAGTTGTGTTACCTCTTTCTTTAGTGCCTCAGCTTGGATCACCCCCAATCGCCTTAGGCATTGCACAACTGGCTTGCTTTTTGGCTTCAACTCAATCTTGTGCTCCACAAGAGAGACTGGACGAACCTGTGAATAGCTTGTTGCA